>NC_053394.1:412607310-412671359 GCF_905171765.1 Bufo bufo
GCATGGTTTTCCCCCCTTCTGATCGACTTTTAAAAAAAATTAGCAAAGTGTGTTTTAATTTTTTATGGGGTTCGAAAATGGACAAACTGCGGAGAGACCTAGTAACGCTTCCTAAGGTAAAAGGTGGTAAGGATTTTCCTGATTTTAAAGCATTCCTTTTAATTAAATATTTTACTATGTGTTTTAATACCCTTTTTAAAGAGAATTTTTGGTCATATTTTATGCGATACAACACAGGTTATTTTATGAGGAGGAACCTTTGGTTTAGTACTGTTTTAAATTCCCCTTATGCTTTTAACCTGCCTATTTATTATAATATTTTAGAAAAAATAGTGACCTCTTTTAATTTGAAAGGGAAAAGGGTAGAGGAACTGAAAAATAGTAAAATTATTTTAAAAGGAATAAAGGATAGCAAGGTGACTGCCCCGATAAGAAATTTTAATGAGACCAAATGTAAACAGATATGGAAGGAGGTGAATATTAACTATCTTTTTAACCCACAGAAGGACCTGGCCTGGAGCTGCGTGCACGAGTGTCTTCCATGCCGGGCATTCCAGCACCGAAGAGGTTTGAGTGGCACCGCCGAATGTCCAAGAGGAGGATGCAGGGAAGATGAAGATGTGTTCCACCTGTTTTGGTACTGCTTCTTTGCGCAGAGAATATGGACAAGAATGTTCCCTCTAATGGAAAAAATATCAGGACTAAAAGCCTTAACTATGGACGGTGTATTTTATGGAGGTCTGGAATGCCCATCAAGAATTAAAAGGACAATGGCATGGAAGATCACGAATTGTGTAAAAGCAGCTCTATGGATGGCCAGGAATATTTTATGTTTTAAGCGAGATATTATTTCTGTAGAAAATGTTTTAAAGATAGTTTTAGATGAAATGTATAAGTATTATTTAATTGACAAAAAGCGAGCTCCTTTTATGTGTCATAAGTGTTTTTTACGGGAATGGGGTTCAGTCATTTAGCCTTTTAAAAACTCTTTTATATAACATGCTGTGAAAAATGTTTTAATGTTATAATGAGTTTTTATTCTTCTGTAAAATTTGATTGATTTTAATAAAATATACCCCTTTGGGGTAGTCAACTTAAAAAAAAAAAATCTGTTCTTATCAGTTTAATATCTGATACGTCCCCTATCTGGGGACCATATATTAAATGGATTTTTCGAACAGGGAGATGGAAAAAGAGCTTGCTCTGTCTACTCCACGCATTGACCTGGTATTGCAGTACCTCCAGGACCGGTGCACCCCTTCTAATGCAGTATGAAAAACAGAATGAAATTGATTTCAAGCATCATCCTTCCAGCCAAGCAAGTGGAAAGTTGTGTGTGTCCTGCCTCCTTCAGCTTCTCCTCTGTCTGCCCAGTCAGTGCAGTGTTGCTTTTTGCATATAATACCTGCATCTAGTCTGTCAATCTCCTAATTGCATCAGCTGTTGGTTGTTTCCAGCACCAAGCAACCCAGCCAGCCAGTCTCCTCACACCCTGGATCCAATTAGGACTGATGATTGGTTAATTGGCTTATCACCTGAATGAATTGTTTGGACCTCCACGTTTGATTTGGGCCTGTTGTGCACACCTGGGAGGGTTGCTGAGTCGTCTCTGGCAGGCAATTGACCCTTTTTGTATCAAGTTGGCTGGATGTAACCATTTAGCTTTTGCAGTGCTTCAATAAATGAGTAAAGTTTGCCTGTGTCTCCCTCTTGTGGATCTTTTGAACTGGATTACTTGGAGGCTAAAAAGTAGCCCAGCACTTCCTATGCAGCTGGACTTACCTTGTCTGGGCAATGGACGGAACACTGCGCGTGTCACAAGAGCCTTGTCAGGTCAAGAGGTCAAGAAAGGTCAGGTATTGGATGACATCACAAGGGCCCTGATGGAACACTCAACAATAGGGCCATGACATCACAATCAACAAAGCTGTATATTTTTGTATATTTTTTTTTTTTTTTTTTGTTTTCACAACTTCTCCATTCACTCCTGTTTTCATTTTTACTACTGCTTGGCGTGCTTTGGCACCAGGAATTTCGTGCGAAGAAAAGGCGTGTCCAACAGCGGTGGGTGGAGCTATGCAAATGGCGAACACGAAGAGCAGCATTCTGGTGATTTCTGAGCGTAGGACGCACGTTTTTTCTTGTTTTGTGAGAGAGCAAGAAGCCTCCCGGACTGTGGCTATGGCTGGGGCCTGTAGGGCAGTTGCTTTGAGAAGTGCTCAGCATTGGCGATAAGCGGCCCCGTTTTCGAGGCCGAGCGGGTATCGCTTCTCGGCCTTTTGGCTGCGATCATGGCATGACTGGACGCAGCCAGGGCTGAGGTTCGAGAAGGCGATCGACGGAGGACGATGTTGGAAGATGGGCGTCACCATCCATGCTGCTGGGACCGATGATCATCGGGTCAAACATGGATTTGGGATCGAGATTGCAGAGGAGAAACGGGAGAAGTTTTCTTTGGAAGTTATTGTGCATGAGGTACTTTTTAAAATACTACTTGTCAGACGGGAGGAAATATTATGTTTGCAGGATCCAAAGCGAGGCCAGTATACGTTGGTATTAACTAATCCTGCTGCCTGTCATAATCTCCTTACTATGTTAAGAAATGCTGTGAATGACCCTTTTCTTAATGGAGTCACTTTTGTTGTCTTATATAATGACGATATCCCGCTGGTAGTGTACATGCACAACCCGTACGTCCCTCTGGAGAATATCTCGGTCTTTTTGGGACGATTCTGCGAAATGGTGCGGTTCGCCCATAAAGTCCTGAACTCTGAGGCCCTTTGGACTGGAAAATATAAATTTTTTGTAAGATTTAAGGCCGATGTAACTAGACCTGGTGGTTTGTGCTACCCCCCAATGTCCTTCTCCATAGGAAGAGACAAAGGGTTTTTGTTTTTTCCGGGCAATCCTGCTTTCTGCAGAAAATGTAAGGTGTACGGGCATACCATGGAGGGATGCAGAGAGACACCGTTAGGGTGCTCCAACTGCAGCCAAGAGGGTCATCTTTCTGCTACTTGCACGAATCCATGTGTATGTAACGTGTGTGGCCAGGCTGGTCATGTGTTCCGGGACTGCCCGCTAAATTCCAAACCATCCAAGTCAAAGGCTAAATCTTATTCTGAGGCCGCTAAAGCACGGCCTATGGTCCCTGAGAGGTTTCAGAGTCAGGTTCAGAAAGCGCCTGTTACTGGGAAAAAGGTTGGTGATGCTAATGTGGAGGTGGAAGGTGTAGGGGGAGGAGCTAATGTAGGAGGAATGGATTTTTCTCCTCCAGACATTTCTCTTCCTCCAGATGAAGTTACTGGTCTGCAAGGAGAAGGTGGAATGGAGATTTCTTTATCTAAAACCCCTGTTATGCCGGGGGAGGAGGTGCAGGTGATGGAAGGAGGTGGAGGTCAGGGGGACTTTTCCAGGCCTTCATCAAGTATGGAGGATTTTGGTATGGACCTGTCAGTAAAGAGGCCTAGAATGGAATCCCCATCAAGCGAGGACGCAAGTCCCAGGGTGGATAGAGTCTTCCCAGACCCTGAGATGGCAAATGAACATCATTTTTTAGACGATCTCGGGACTGGGGGCTTCAACTTTGGCTACAGCCTTCAAGGCGAAGAAGGATGAGATCTATGTGGGGGATTGAGAGCTATACCTTCAAAAAAATACGAGTATGGGGGACAAAGTTGGCATACATGTCATATCCCTAAATGTTCGTCTCCTCAAGTCTATTGCAAGGAGGGCGATAATCCTTGATTTTCTCAAAAATCAAGTTGCGGATGTTGTATGTTTGCAGGAGTGTGGAATTGCAGATGAATTAAGCAAGGATGAATGGAAGTATGGAGAGTCTGTATGGTCAGGGTCATGTGAGAACAGGAATTCGGGGGTGGGCATTTTGTTAAAAAATAGGAGAATGTGTATAGAGTCATATACAGTAGTGGAAGCAGGGAGGTGCATTGTGGCAGTTATAAAGTATAATAAATGGAAGTTCAGGATAGTAAATGTGTATGGATCAACAAAAAAAGAGGAGAGGGTGAGTTTATTAGAAAAGTTGAATGTGTTTTTGGTAGGGAGAATGGAGACTATTATGATGGGTGATTTTAATTGTGTGTTAGAGGGTGAGAAGAAGGATGTATCTGGAAATATGTTACAAAAACTAATTACTGATTTCTCTTTCCTAGATGTAGCAGAGGTCGTTCTGGGGGAACCACCACCTTGTACCTATAAATCTGAGACAGGGAGTATAGAGTCCAGAATTGATTTCATATTTGTGTCAAAATTTTTTACATGTGTTAAATATTCACAGGAGGATGTTTGGTTTACGGACCACATGTGTTTAAAATGTTGTGTGGAAGGGGCTGTTGGGAGTACATATGAGAGGGGGTACTGGAAGTTGAATGTTGGTTTGTTGGATGATGAAAGAGTGATGGAATGTTTTAGAGTCGAGTATATGGGATGGAAGAGGAAAAAAAAGGATTTTGAGGATATATTAGGATGGTGGGACTGGATGAAAAAAAGAGTGAAAGTGTTTTTTAGGAAATGGGGTGGTAAGAAAGCCAGGATGTTGAGGGAGGAATATAAGGAACTGAATATGAGGATTGAATGGCTTAAGAAACTGAAGGATTTAGGAGTGGATGTGGAGGATCTTATAAGGGAAGGGAAAAGAGAGATGAAACAAGTTATGGAGAGAAAGGGTAAAGAAATTATTTTCCGATCAAAAGTAAAGGTTTTGGAAGAGAATGAGAAGTGTACATGTTTTTTTTTTAAGAAGGTGTGTGCAAAAAAGAAAGATATGGGTGAGGTTGTAAATGAGAAGGGGCAGTGTTTTGTTGGTGAGGGTGTGGTCAGTGAAGTAGAGAGGTTTTATTCTGTCTTGTATGCAAATAAGTGGGTGGATAAAAGGCTAATGGAGGAGGTTGTAAGGTGTCTGGAGGGAAAGTTAGCTAAAGGAGATGAGGAGCGTTTGAGTGCTGGTATGTCTTTGGAAGAGATAAAAAAGATTGTTTTTGAATGTAGAAGGAATAGAACACCAGGGAAAGATGGTATTCCAGTGGAGCTTTATATGAAAGCATGGGAGTGGATGGGAGAAGATGTGTTTGAGGTATGTGAGTTCATGTGGCAGAAGGGTGTATTGAGTCAATCTATGAAAGAAGGGGTGGTGGTTTTGATTTTTAAGAAAGGTGAGAAGAAGAAAGTTGAGAATTGGAGGCCGATTACATTGCTAAATGTGGACTATAAGATTTTTAGTAAGTTCCTGGCAAATCGTATGCGTAGTGTTGTTGGGAGTGTGGTTGGTGAGGATCAGGTATGTGCTGTGCCAGGGAGAAGTATGAATGAAAATTTGACGTTATTGAGGGATGTGATTGGGGATTGCAAGGACAGGAAACAGAAATGTATGGTGTTAACAGTAGATTTTGAAAAAGCGTTCGATCGGGTTTCACATGAATATATGTTTAAAGTTTTGAGTGTGATGGGGTACCCTGAATGTTTCTTGAAGTGTGTGAGAAGTTTATATGATGGAGTTAGTAGTGAAGTGCTAGTGAATGGGTGTCTGAGTAAAAGGGTTGAAGTGTTGTCAGGTGTAAGGCAGGGTTGTCCAATGTCCCCTGTCCTTTTTATAAGTGTGATTGAAGTTTTGATGTGTATGGTTAGAAAGGATAAAGTGATGAGAGGAATGATGATTCCAGGCAGTGGGGGAAAGCATGTGAATATTTTGGGCTATATGGATGATGTGGTGATTGTGAGTGATAACATAGCGGCTATGAGGAGAAGTAGACTGATTCTGGATCTTTTTTGTGGTGCATCAGGGTTTAGGGTTAATTGGAGTAAATGTTCGTTCAAGTGTTTTGGGGATTGTTCAGTGAGGTTGGAGGATGTGGTATATGAAAGTGGGGCGATTAAAGTGTTGGGAGTGTTATTTAATGATGATTTGAAAGGGGATGAGAGCTGGGATGAGTGCGGGAAAAGGATTGAAAGGAAATTTAATTATTGGAGAATGAGAGATTTGAGTTTGTCTGGGAAAGTTTTGATTGTAAAGTCTGTTATTATGCCTGTGATATGGTTTGTGTTTTTAATTTATCCAGCTAATGTAGTGAAAGCGAGGAAAGTGGAGAAAATGGTTTTTACCTTTTTATGGGCGAGTAGAATGGAGAAACTGAAGAGAATGGATGTGTGTAAGCCAAAAGAAAGAGGAGGGCTTGGTTTGCCGGAGTTTGGAGTGTTTTTTTGGAGTTGCGTATGTTAAGAGCTTTGTTATAATGTATGGGAAAGAGAATAAATGTGCTTATATGATGCGATATATAGCTGGGTGGATGGTATATGGATTAAGATGGAGGGGTAGAGATGCAAGGATACCTGTGGCTTTTAAGTGTCCTGGATGGTATAAGGTGGTGGAAAAATTTATCAGAAAATATGATTTGTTGGAGATTGAGATGAATGGATTTAAGAATAAAAAAGCTGTGATGAATGTGATTCGCAAGGATGAACTTGAATGTGATATTATGGGTTTGAGATCAAATGTGGCGGTGACAGTGTGGAAGAAATTGGGTATTAAGGGTGTGTCTAACAGACAAAAAGATATTGTATGGATGGGATTGCAGAATATTTTGCCTGTGAGAGAAGTGCAGAAAAAGAGAGATCTAGTCAAGTCAGAATTGTGTCCAAGAGAAGGGTGTGGTGCAAGTGAAAGTGTGAGACATTTGTGGTGGGATGAGAAGTATGCGCAGAACGTATGGAAAGGGATGGGAGGACTGATTAAGGAATTGACTGGAGTAAAATATATGGATTGGAAGGTAGCAATGTTTGGTTTAGGTGCATGCGGGAAGCAGAATATTAGGTTGCTATGGTTTATAGTTGTGTGTGTATTGGAGTGTTTATGGGATGTGAGGAATTTGTTGGTGTTCAAAAGAGAAGTGATATCAGAGGAAGAATGTTTGAAATTAATATTGTCAAGGTTATATGTAATATATTGTTGGGATAAGAAGTACGGTGGTGGTGTAGATAGTGAGGGTGTGTGGAAGTTTAAGAAGTGGAGGTTTTTGGTTAACAAAATTTGATCTGTATATAAAATTTTTCAAAAAAAGAAAAATAAAGAATGCCACAATGATGAGGTCTGGAATAAGCATATTATATAAGCATATCAAGTGCTTTTAGATATTGACCACTGAGTGGTTTAAAAAATAAAAAATAATCTGTTCTTATCAGTTTAATATCTGATACGTCCCCTATCTGGGGACCATATATTAAATGGATTTTTCGAACAGGGAGATGGAAAAAGAGCTTGCACTGTCCACTCCACGCATTGACCTGGTATTGCAGTACCTCCAGGACCGGTGCACCCCTTCTAATCCAGTATGAAAAACAGAATGAAATTGATTTCAAGCATCCTTCCTTCCAGCAAGCAAGTGGAAAGTTGTGTTGTGTGTGTCCTGCCTCCTTCAGCTTCTCCTCTCTCTGTCTGCCCAGTCAGTCAGTGCAGTGTTGCTTTTTGCATATAATACCTGCATCTAGTCTGTCAATCTCCTAATTGCATCAGCTGTTGGTTATCTCCAGCACCAAGCAACCCAGCCAGCCAGTCTCCTCACACCCTGGATCCAATTAAGACAGATGATTGGTTAATTGGCTTATCACCTGAGTGAAGTGTTTGGACCGCCACGTTTGATTCGGGCCTGCCTGTTGTGCACACCTGGGAGGGGGAGGGCTGCAGAGTCATCCCTGGCAGGCAATTTAGCCTTTTTGTATCAAGTTGGCTGGAAGTAACCATTTAGCTCTTCCAGTGCTTCAATAAATGAGTAAAGTTTGCCTGTGTCTCCCTCTTGTGGATCTTTTGAACTGGATTAATTGGAGGCTAAAAAGTAGCCCAGCACTTCCTATGCAGCTGGACCTACCTTGTCTGGGCAATGGACGGAACACTGCGCGTGTCACAAGAGCCTTGTCAGGTCAAGAGGTCAAAGAGGTCAAGTAAGGTCAGGTATTGGATGACATCACAAGGGCCCTGATGGAACACTCAACAATAGGGCCATGACATCACAATCAACAATGCTGTATTTTTTTTATTTTTATTTTTTTTCACAACTTCTCCATTCACTCCTGTTTTTCATTTTTACTACTGCTTGGCGTGCTTTGGCACCAGGAATTTCGTGCGGCGAAAAGGCGTGTCCAACAGCGGTGGGCGGAGCTATGCAAATGGCGAACACGAAGAGCAGCATTCTGGTGATTTCTGAGCGTAGGACTCACGTTTTTTCTTGTTTTGTGAGCGAGCAAGAAGCCTCCCGGACTGTGGCTATGCCTGGGGCCTGTAGGGCAGTTGCTTTGAGAAGTGCTCAGCATTGGCGATAAGCGGCCCCGTTGTCGAGGCCGAGCGGGTATCGCTTCTCGGCCTTTTGGCTAAGATCAAGTGTAGTATCTTCGGTGCTGCACTTGTTTCTGCGTCAGAAGGTAGGACCCGGGTACCCTCTCTCTCGGCCTGGGGGGATCGTTCAGGTTTATAGCCTGGACTTCACCCCCCTGCTGCTATTGGGAGAGAGGCTTAGTCCCGGGGACGTCGAGTTGCGATCCCCCGAACCTCTGTGAGTCCCAGGACTTGCAGGGGAGCATACGTATTTTTGCTTCGCAGAAATATTTAAAAGAGCCATATTCACAACTATGGCAGACGACCCGGGAGGAGGAGGAGGAAGAGGTCGAGGAGGAGGAGACGGAGAAGGAGGAGGAGACGGAGACGGAGGAGGAGGATTTACCCAAGTCGGAAGAAATGGAAAAGCGCTGAAAGAGGACCCAGAAGGAAGAATTCTAATGACGAAGGAGCCAGAGGAGGAGAGGGATCCAGAGGAGGAGAAGGAACCAGTAGAGGAAAGTCCAGAGGCGGAGAGGAGGAACTAAAGGAGAACATACCAAGACAGGAGGAGGAGGAAGGCCAAATCCCAGAATACGCTCGCATTAAAGACACTGTGCGCCTTTTTGTACCACAAGAGAAAAAAGACAAGTATAGCCTTGATTATTTGGTAAAAACGGTTTTAATGGGGGTCTTTGGTGTACAAAAAACGGAGATTTTAGCAATACAGGATTATCCTAGGCGCAGAGTATACGATGTCACTTTTATGTCTAATGTAATTTTTAAAGATTTTGTAGCAAAAATCCAGTTAAGATTACAAGACAAGAGACTGGAAGGGTTAAAAATATACGAGCACGAGATAGATGAATCAAAAACTATTACCATCAAAATGTATTCCCCATTTGCTGAAGAGCGTGATATAACTATGTTTTTAAGCCAATATTTTAAAAAAGTTATACCAGTTAAAAAGATTTTAAACAGCGCTGGGATTTGGACCTCAAAATGGCTTTATAAAGTGATCTGTTACCGCAGTCCTGACTATGTGGGGGGAAATATGCTTCCCCCAGCCCGTTTTAAAATAGGTGAAATAGTGGGAGACATGTTTTTGCCAACATACCACCGTACTGCAGAAGATGTAGAAGATATGGACACTACATAGAAAAATGTGAGAGTATGTGTAAAAATTGTGGGAGTCCAGATCATGATGTAAAAGAGTGCAGAGCTGGGAAAAGGTGTCACACATGTCAAAAGTTTGGTCACCTGATGCGTTTTTGTCCCTCCAGAGCAGGTGCTGAGGCGCAGCCAGGACATCGGAGGCAGTCAGAGGCGCAAGAAGAGCCACCAACTGGACCCCAGGGAGAGGAGCCAGCGGCCGCTACGGAACAAATGGACACCAGCAGACCCCCCCAAACAGGTGTACCGAGGGAGCAAAGAGTAAAACAAAAGCGGAAGTCCAGTGATCAGCGGATGGACAAGCCCCCCCCAGAAATGGGACACGGGGGCCAACCAAATGAAGCTGATCCGCCTGGCCCGCACTCGGTCCCTGAGCCAAGCACGGTAGAGGACCCGGGTGGAGCTGCGGCCTCCAAAAGAAAAAAGAGTTATGCGGAATCGACAAAAGGGAGCCAGAGGAGGAAATCAGCTGGGGGACCAGCTGAGGATCCCTCTGGCTCTCAGGATCTCCCTCCCCATACCGGGGGGGGGAGGTGCAGCGAGGGGACACTATGGAAGTGGTACCCGAAACAACCCCAAGCCAAATCCCTGCCCCGAGGAAGGAGGGAGTGGAGGCTGCGGCTCCGAGACCTGACGATACCAAGGGGTTACCAAAGTTTTGCCCATACTCTATGAGCGTGCAAGCGGCCGGGGGGGGTCAGCTGAGTGATGGAAGCTCCTCTCCTGACTCGATGCTAACTGTGGGATCAGAGCCAGTTGGTGGTGACATAAGTGAAAGTCCGGAATCTGACTTTGCTGACGATGTCTGAAGCTGCGCCTAGGTAAGACAATCCTTACTTTTATCATTTTAACATGGCAGTTTTAAATGGCATTTCTTTTAACACCCGCAGCGTACACTCAAGGACAAGAAGACTAGCGCTTTTTAATTATTTATCTGTTTTAACCGCCACAGTTATTTTTTTACAGGAATGTTGCATTCCACACAGAATGAATTACAAAAAATACAAACAGGATTGGAAGCAAGGACCATCAATTTGGTCGGGTTCTAATGAATCCAGGTCTGCGGGTGTGGCTATTTTATTTAAAGGAAATGTTTTTATTGACCATGTTAGTGAAATTTTACCGGGCAGAATTTTATTAGTGAAAGCTTTTATTGACGGTTTTAAATGGCAGTTTTTAAATTTTTATGGTTGCGCAGATAAAAAGGAGAGAATTAAGATGTTAGAGATTTTACCCCTTTTTATTAGTGACACGGAGCTCTTGATTTTAGCAGGGGATTTTAACTGCATTTTAAGAGGGGAACGCCGGTTCTCAAACTCTGTAAGCAGAAACTACGATAAATCCTCCTCTATGCTGAAAGATATAATTATTGATTTTAAACTTACAGATGTTTTTAAAAAATGTAATGACGATTTATCTGAAGAGGCCGGCGTTACCTGTAGTAATGATACATGTAAGTCCAGAATAGATTTTATTTTTTCTTCGTGTCAAATACTGCCTTTTAACTGTCAGCTTTTATCTAATTTATTTTCTGACCATAAACTATTGCTTTTTAAGGTGCAGTACGGTGGTAAAAGTAAAAAGAAAAAGAGTTGGAAATTAAATGTCTCCTTACTAGATGATCCAAAAATTTTAACTGATTTTATTTCATTTTACAAGCGCTGCAGACGGGTAAAAGACCCCCAAGAATCCATAGCCTTATGGTGGGAAAAAATGAAAATTAAAATAAAAACCTTTTTTATAAATATGGGAAAACGTAAGGCCCAAGAGAGAAGAGATTTCTATGAAAAACTAAATACCCGTCTGCAGACGCAATATAAGCTCCGAGATCTGGGTGTGGATGTTGAAAGCGATATTATTGAAATAAAAAAAGAGATAACGCAATGCCTGGAGCAGAAGGGAAAATAAATTATTTTTCGTTCTAAGATGCAGCACCTGGAGGAAAACGAGACCTGCTCCAGGTATTTCTTTAAAAAAATACAAGAGAAGCGCACCCAGATCGAGGAGCTAAATGGTGAAAAAAATACAGTAGGTATTTTAAAGAAAGCACATGAATTTTATACTGATTTATTTAATAAGAAAAAAATTGATAAGTATTTCATGGAAGACTCACTGAAGGTGATTGATAATATTTTAGATAAAGACTCTCAAGAATTTTTATTACAGGACGTCTCAGAGAAAGAAGTCTTAGAAACAGTGAAAAGTTTTAAAAAAGGGAAAGTCCCCGGACCCGACGGTATACCCATTGAATTTTATTTAATATTTTATGGCATTTTAAGAGAGGATTTGTTTTATCTTTTTAAAGAAGTTTTTAATACAAAATCTCTCCCGGGTTCCTGGAAAAAAGGGGAGGTCTCATTATTATATAAGAAAGGAGACAAAACTGATATAAAAAATTGGAGACCCATCACCCTTTTAAACAGTGATTACAAGATTATGGCGAAATTATGCGCGAATCGTATGAAGAAAATTATTTCCAAAATCATACATCACAACCAGGTATGTGGGGTGCCCGGGAAGTGTATATGGGATAATCTTAACCTTTTAAAAGATGCCATTAATAATATTAAAGAAAGAAAAGGGAAGGTGCCGATTTTATCCCTGGATTTCGAAAAGGCTTTTGACCGTGTTTCTCATTTTTATTTGTTCCAGGTTTTAAAGAGAATGGGTATACCGGAGGGCTTTTTACTTTCTCTGAGAGCCTTTTATGACAACTGTACAAGTAAGATTTTAATTAACGGTTTTAAGACTCAGGACATTCTTTTAAAATCAGGTGTGAAGCAGGGGTGTCCCTTGTCCCCACTACTTTTTATTTGTGCGCTAGAGCCTCTTCTATGTGCCTTGAGGAGAGACAAACAAATACGAGGAGTCCCCCTGCCAGGCGGGGGGGGACAAGAGGCGAAAGTAGTGGGGTACATGGATGACGTGGCGGTAATGTGTAGGGACGCCCCATCAATACAAAAGGCTTCAAAGCAGGTAGAGTATTTCTGCTGCTCCTCCGGATTTAAGATAAATTTTAGTAAAAGCAGTGTTTTAAATATCGGAGACATGGTTTTAACGGATGTTTTTATTCCTGAGTCTGAGTCTGTACAGATTTTAGGAATCACCTTCAGTGAGTCCAATGATGGGCTCCATAGTTGGGATGCGGTAACAGAAAAGGTAAACAAGAAATTATGTATGTGGAGTCTTAGGAAGTTATCAATGGAAGGGAAGGTTTTAATTACAAAAATGATTATTTTACCAATTTTACTGTATTTAAGTATGGTTTTTCCACCCTCAGATCGTATTTTAAAAAAAATTTTTAAAAAAATTAATAAGGCTTGTTTTAATTTTTTATGGGGATCAAAAATGGAAAATGGAGAGAGTTGGTAATACTTCCTAAGAACAAAGGTGGTAAGGACTTTCCTGACATTAAAGCGTTTCTTTTAATTAAATATTTTAGCTTATGTTTTAATACCCTTTTTAAAGAAAATTCATGGTCTTATTTTATCCGGTATAATACAGGTTATTTTATGAGGAGACATCAGTGGTTTGATACTGTTTTAAATTCCCCCTATTCTTTTAACCTGCCTGAATATTATAAGATTTTAGATAAAATAGTGACCTTTTTTAATTTAAGTGGAAAAAGGGTGCATGAGCTGAAAAATAGTAAGAGCATTTTAAAGAGTATAAAAGACGAAAAGTTGACAGCCCCGATCAAAAATTTCAGTGACACAAAATGTAAACAGACATGGAAAGATGTGAATATTAATTATCTTTTTAACCCACAGAAGGATCTGGCCTGGAGCTGCGTACATGAATGTCTTCCATGCCGGGCATTCCAGCACCGAAGAGGACTAACTGGCACCGCCGAATGTCCAAGAGGAGGATGTAGGGAGGATGAAGACGTCTATCATCTATTCTGGCATTGTTTTTTCGCTAAAAGAATCTGGACAAAGATACTCCCCCTACTGAAGAAAATATCTGGACTTAGAGTTTTAACAATGGACGGTGTATTTTATGGTGGTCTGGAATGCCCATCCAGGATAAAAAAGACTATGGCATGGAAGGCAGTAAATTGTGTGAAAGCAGCTCTATGGTCAGCCAGAAATATTTTATGTTTTAAACATGATTTTATTTCTGAGGAAAATGTTTTAAAGATGATTTTAGACGAAATGTATAAATATTATTTAATTGATAAAAAACGGGCTCCTTTTATGTGTCATAAATGGTTTTTAAGGGAATGGGGTTCAATTATTTAATTTATGTAAAAACTCTTTTATATAACATGTCGTGATTAATGTTTTAAATGTTTTATAATGAGTTTTTATTTCTGTAAATTTGATTGACTTTAATAAAATATACCCCTTTGGGGTAGTCAACTTAAAAAAATAAAATCTATTCTTATCAGTTTAATATCTGATACGTCCCCTATCTGGGGACCATATATTAAATGGATTTTTCGAACAGGGAGATGGAAAAAGAGCTTGCTCTGTCCACTCCACGCATTGACCTGGTATTGCAGTACCTCCAGGACCGGTGCACCCCTTCTAATCCAGTATGAAAAACAGAATGAAATTGAAATTGAAATGGATTGCAAGCATCCTTCCAGCCAAGCAAGTGGAAAGTTGTGTGTGTCCTGCCTCCTTCAGCTTCTCCTCTGTCTGCCCAGTCAGTCAGTGCAGTGTTGCTTTTTGCATATAATACCTGCATCTAGTCTGTCAATCTCCTAATTGCATCAGCTGTTGGTTGTTTCCAGCACCAAGCAACCCAGTCAGCCAGTGTCGTCACACCCTGGATCCAATTAAGACTGATGATTGGTTAATTGGCTTATCACCTGAATGAATTGTTTGGACCTCCTCCACGTTTGATTTGGGCCTGTTGTGCACACCTCGGAGGGTTGCTGAGTCGTCTCTGGCAGGCAATTGACCCTTTTTGTATCAAGTTGTCTGGATGTAACCATTTAGCTTTTGCAGTGCTTCAATAAAAGAGTAAAGTTTGCCTGTGTCTCCCTCTTGTGGATCTTTTGAACTGGATTACTTGGAGGCTAAAAAGTAGCCCAGCACTTCCTATGCAGCTGGAGTTACCTTGTCTGGGCAATGGACGGAACACTGCGCGTGTCACAAGAGCCTTGTCAGGTCAAGAGGTCAAAGAGGTCAAGAAAGGTCAGGTATTGGATGACATCACAAGGGCCCTGATGGAACACTCAACAATAGGGCCATGACATCACAATCAACAATGCTGTATATTTATTTTTATTTTTTTTGTTTTCACAACTTCTCCATTCACTCCTGTTTTCATTTTTACTACTGCTTGGCGTGCTTTGGCACCAGGAATTTCGTGCGACAAAAAGGCGTGTCCAACAGCGGTGGGTGGAGCTATGCAAATGGCGAACACGAAGAGCAGCATTCTGGTGATTTCTGAGCGTAGGACGCACGTTTTTTCTTGTTTTGTGAGAGAGCAAGAAGCCTCCCGGACTGTGGCTATGGCTGGGGCCTGTAGGGCAGTTGCTTTGAGAAGTGCTCAGCATTGGCGATAAGCGGCCCCGTTGTCGAGGCCGAGCGGGTATCGCTTCTCGGCCTTTTGGCTAAGATCAAGTGCTCTTTTAAGAGCAGCGAGCTTGATTATTCTTAGCCAGAGGGGCTGATGGGAAGGCGACGTCGGGAAAGAAGCTGAGTGATGGCTGGCGAGTTCCCGAGTGCTCCGAATACAGCAAGGATGTTTGTTCCTGTGGAGAAGAAGGAGACCTGGAGTATCGTGAATGTCCAAGGCGGAATTATTGAAGAGACCCTGAAGATGAGCCGAGAACAGATCTTCTGCGTCCAAGTTTTCAAGAACCAAGGCTTCTACGACATTACCTTTGTGGACCAGGATGCCCTGATGACTTGTATGGCGAGGAGTCAAGAGTTGAAGGACCACCCCGATCTTCAGGGAGTAAGGTTGGTGACTTCTAGCCCCAGGGAAAGGGGTGAAAGGCGGAGGAGAACCCCTATCACCGTGCAGATTTATAATCCTTTTGTCACGGATGAGGAAATTATAGCCTTTTTGAAAAGGTACGCAAGCTATGTTTCACCTGGGGAGAAGAGGCGTAATGTTTTGGGGACATTTAATGGCCAACGCCGATTCTGGGTGGAGCTATTGCCTGATATTGATGGATACATGGGGGTGTGTCATCCACCCCAGACTTTTGCTATTGGTCCCAATCAGGGTTTTCTCTTTTACCCGGACCAGCCCACTTTTTGCAGAAATTGCTTTTGTTTTGGGCACACTAAGGAGGACTGTACAACTGGCCCTGTGTGTCGGAACTGTTTCAAAGGCGGTCATAGAACCGCAGATTGCATGGAGGCCAGAAAGTGCCACTTTTGTGGTTCTGAGGAACATCTGGCCAGATCCTGTCCGAAAGTGAACGTGCCCAGACAAAGATCCTTTGCGGAAGTGGTGGGAGGGGGTGGGCCAGCACCCATAAGATTTGGGGGCTCTTTAGAGGTCCCTTCGGACATTGAAACCCAAGGCGTGGAACAGAATGTTGTGCCAGAGATTGTCCCAGACCCCTTGGTGGCAGAGGGGGATGAACTCCAGATACAGGAAGGTTTGGAGGCTGGAACTTCTCTGGAAGTGGTTGAGGAGACTCCAGAAATGGAATTGGAAGTGGCTTCTCGCAAAAGGAAGTCAAAGACTGATGACTCTCAAAAGGGGGGGAAAAGTAAGGCTAAGGGGGCCCCTCCGAGTCAGGAAAGTGGGGAGGAGGGAGAGGCTTCAGTGGACTCGAATATAGACTCTGACAATTCATCTGTAAGTCAGGATTTTTTAGACAAAAGTTCTGTGTCCAGATTGACCCATACCCTAAATTTTGTAAAGGGAGTGCAGGATGTTATAAAGGGGAGTGCAGAGTGGAAGGAGATGCAGGGAGTACAAATGCCCAGCTCCAACACTCCACCCAAACCGAGAATTGCTCGAGCCCGAAAAGAGAAATGAGATGTATGATATGTATGAGGTTTTCTTTTCTATCATTATGTAACATATGACGCAGCTTACTATAGGTTCCTTAAATGTGAGAAGTCTAAGATCTACTTCTAGGAGGGCTGCAATTTTTTCTGTTATTTCAGCATATTATAACGATGTGATTTGTTTGCAGGAATGCAGTCTGGAGGAGGAACCTTTAATAGCTGGGTGGACAGGAGGACCTAGTGTCTGGTCCACGTGTACACAAAAAAATGGTGGGGTGGGAATTTTATTTCGAGGTTTTGATACACAAATAAAAGAAGTTACTCATATTATCCCAGGTAGGGTATTATTAGTTAAGTTCGAAAAGAAAGGCGTTTTGTTTAAGCTAATAAATGTTTATGCACCTCCTTGTAGGAAAGAGAGGGAGGAGTTATTAGAAAAATTATATTTTTTCTTGGGTGGGAGAGAACATACTATTCTAGTTGGGGACTTCAACTGTATAATTAGGGATGGGGATAGAACAGGTGGTGGGGATAGAAAAATTGATAGGAGTGGAAAACAACTCAAGGAGATAATTAGTCTTTTTGGTTTACAGGATGCTTTTTTACAGCAAAGTGATAATCCAGATGGTTTTACCTTTTTTTCTGACAAAGGAAATGTAAATTCTCGTATTGATTTCTGTTTTCTTTCCAGGTTCTTTAAGGTTAAGAGTTTTTCGTTAAGACGAGTTCCGTTCTCGGATCATGCCTGGCTTGAATGTGTTGTAAGTATTGATGAAGAATGTCCGTATGGAAGAGGGGTGTGGAAGTTGAATGTGTCTTTGTTGGATGATGAGAGTGTGTGTGATAGTTATTGTGAGTGTTTTAGTAGTTGGGTGAATAAAAAAAGTGAGTTTGGGAATGTGAAGGATTGGTGGGAATGGGTGAAGGGAGAAACAAAGAGGTTTTTTATTAAAAAAGGATGTGAGAAAGTGAGGAAGGAACGTGAGGAGTACGAGAGATGGCAGGTTAGGCTGCAATACTTGGAAGATTTGCAAAAGCATGGCTGGGATATGAAAAATGAAATTAAGGAGGCTAGAGAGAATGCGAGGGTGTTTTTAAATGAGAAAGGGAAAAAAATTATATCACAGGCAAGGATGTTAGTGAAAGAGAAGGATGAAAAGTGCACAAAATTTTTCTTTAAAAAGGTCTATGGGAAGAAAGTTGGTTTTGAAAGCGTACTTAATGAAGAAGGGGAGGAAGTAAAAGGGAAGGATGGTGTGTTGGACGAGATATGGAAGTTTTATTCTAAGTTGTTTGCAAGGAAAGATAGAGAGGTTAGCTTAGAGGAAGAATGTATAGAGAATGTTGAGAAAGTATTAGGTAGAGAGGATAGAGAGGGCTTGGGTGAAGATTTTAGGATGGAAGAGATTGGGGGTGTGTTAAAGAATATGAAGAAAGGAAAGGTAGCTGGAAGTGATGGTTTGCCGGTGGAGTTTTATAATAAATTTTGGGGGCTGATTGGGAGTCATGTGTATGAGGTATTTAAGGAAGTTCTAGAGAGTGGGAGATTAACTAAAAGTATGGGTGAGAGTGTGGTGGTGTTGTTGTATAAAAAGGGGGATAAAAAGAATCTAAAGAATTGGAGGCCTATTGCGCTCCTTAACTGTGACTATAAAATTATTGCAAAGGTGATAGCGGACAGACTGAGGAGAGTGATAAGTAAGATGGTTGGTGAAGAACAAGTGTGTGCTGTACCGGGTAGGCAGATTTGTGAGAGTCTGGTGTGTTTGCGTGATGTGATTCATGACTGTAAGGAAAGGAAGCAGTCGGTCGCCGTAGTAACGGTGGACTTTGAAAAAGCATATAATCGGGTGGAACATGACTTTATGTTTAGTGTGTTGCGTAAGATGGGTGTACCTGAGCGGATGGTTGAATGGATTAGGGTATTATATAGCGGCATAGTGAGTAAAATACAGGTCAATGGCTTTTTAAGTCGTGATGTAGAAATTAAGTCAGGGGTGAGGCAGGGGTGTCCTCTGTCTCCCATATTGTTTATTTGTGTTATTGAGCCTTTGCTGGGGATGTTTAGAAGAGATAAAGTAATGCGTGGGGTAGAGGTACCAGGAAGTGGTGGGAGAGATTTAAGAATGATTGGATATATGGATGACGTGACTATTGTGTGTAAATCTGATGCGAGTGTGAAGAGAGCTAAATTATTAATTGAGTGTTTTTGTCTTGCGAGTGCTTTTAAGTTGAATGTGGAAAAGAGTGGGTGTAAGTATTTTGGGGAGTGAAAAGAACGTGAACTGTGCGTTTGGCCAATGAGGGAAGGAGGGATTGAGGTGTTGGGCATTACTTTTAATGACGATTTAATAGGGAGACAAAGTTGGGAATTAGTACATAATAAAATAAAAAAGAAAATAGATTTTTGGTCTCTTAGGACTTTATCGTTAGAAGGCAGAGTACTTATCATTAAGGCAGTTATTATTCCAATTATTTTATATGTTAGTAATGTGTTCCCAGCTCCATACAGGGGTTTAAAGAAGATTATTAGATGAATTTTTGTGTTTCTTTGGAACTCTAAGATGGAGAAATTGAGTCGTGTGAAAGTGACGAAAAGTAGGAAGAATGGTGGTAAAGGTGTACCTGATGTGGAAAAGTTTTTGTTTGTAAAGTATGTGAGTAATTGTATAAAAATGTGTAATAGTGATAGTGTGGCTGGTTGTATGGGGAGATTTTTAGCTGGGAGTGTCTTGAGGAAGTATAAATTGGTGGATACCGATTTAAGAAGACCGTTTAAGTTCAATGCGCCATGGTTTTATGTTAGGATCGAAAGGTGCATTAGGAGGTATGGTTTGGATGAGTTAGATAGGAAAACATGGTGTGATAGTAAAAAAGTAATGCAAGAATTAGAAACGAAAGAGATTGTAGAGTGTGTGAATGGTTTGAATTTGACAGAGAGTGTACAAGTATGGAAAAAGGTGAATGACAAGGCTTAGGTCAATAGGCAGAAAGACATGGCCTGGATGGCAGCTCATGGCTGTCTCCCAACAAGGGAGTTTCAAAGGAGAAGAGGTCTGGTTGACAGTGAAGTATGTCCTAGAGAGAATTGTGGGGGGTGTGAAAATGGATATCACTTATTGTGGGATTGTATGTATGCCAAGGAAGTGTGGAGATGTATGAGAAGTATGATTAGAGGGTTGACGGATGTGGAGTGCTTATCTGTAAGAATGATGATGTTTGGGTTGTCAAGTTTGGAAAGACAAAAAGCTAGAGTGTTGTGGTTTTTGGTTAATTGTGTGAAAGAGGTTCTTTGGGATGTGAGGAATATTTTGATCTTTAATAGGAATGTGGTTGATGTGAGAGACTGTGTGGGCATGATCCGAGGTAAGTTATTTTTGTATTTTTTGTCTGATGTAAGAAAATTTGGTTCTGTTGATGCAGAAGGCATCTGGAAATTTAAAAAATGGCGTGCATGGCTGCCAGATTCCTGATTTTTTATTTTCGTCTAGGTATATTGTAAATATTTTGTCACATTAGATGATAATATTTGTCATTTATATTTGGTTTTGTTTATGAGAAAGGTTTCTATGTGACATGTATGTACCTTTTATGTTAATTTACTGAAATGTCAAGTTGTATATTTATTTTGATATGTCTAATAAAAAAATGAAAAAAAAAATCTGTTCTTATCAGTTTAATATCTGATACGTCCCCTATCTGGGGACCATATATTAAATGGATTTTTCGAACAGGGAGATGGAAAAAGAGCTTGCTCTGTCCACTCCACGCATTGACCTGGTATTGCAGTACCTCCAGGACCGGTGCACCCCTTCTAATCCAGTATGAAAAACAGACTGAAATTGATTGCAAGCATCATCCTTCCAGCAAGTAAGTGGAAAGTTGTGTTGTGTGTGTCGTGCCTCCTTCAGCTTCTCCTCTGTCTGCCCAGTCAGTGCAGTGTTGCTATTTGCATATAATACCTGCATCTAGTCTGTCAATCTCCTAATTGCATCAGCTGTTGGTTATTTCCAGCACCAAGCAACCCAGTCAGCCAGTGTCGTCACACCCTGGATCCAATTAAGACTGATGATTGGTTAATTGGCTTATCACCTGAATGAATTGTTTGGACCTCCACGTTTGATTTGGGCCTGTTGTGCACACCTGGGAGGGGGAGGGAGGGCTGCAGAGTCGTCCCTGGCAGGCGATTGAGCCTTTTTCTATCCAGTTGGCTGGATGTAACCATTTAGCTCTTCCAGTGCTTCAATAAATGAGTAAAGTTTGCCTGTGTCTCCCTCTTGTGGATCTTTTGAACAGGATTAATTGGAGGCTAAAAAGTAGCCCAGCACTTCCTATGCAGCTGGACCTACCTTGTCTGTTCAATGGACGGAACACTGCGCGTGTCACAAGAGCCTTGTCAGGTCAAGAGGTCAAAGAGGTCAAGTAAGGTCAGCTATTGGATGACATCACAAGGGCCCTGATGGAACACTCAACAATGGGGTCGTGACATCACAATCAACCATGCTTAGACTTTTTTTTTTTTTTTTCCTTTCACTCACGACTATTCCTATCATGTTTTCTGCTTGGCGTGCTTTGGCACCGCACCAGGAATTTCGTGCGAAGAAAAGGCGTGTCCAAAAGTTGCGTATGGGCGGAGCTATGCAGATAGCAAACACGAAAAGGAGCATGCTGGTGACTTCTGAGCGTAGGACGCGCGTGCGTTTTCCCCGGTTTGTGAGAGAAAGAAGCCTCCCGGACTGTGTATAGGGCTGGGGACAGTAGTCTATTGCCTTCATTAGTGCTCTGCATTGGGGAGCATCGGCCTGTAATGCGAACCCTTTTCAGGTTATCGCTTCTCGGCCTTTTGGCTTCGATCTTAACGGATTGAGGCCAGAGGGCAAGGGAACTGCTGTGGATTCTCACCCTCGGCCTTGCCTGTATTTCAGGCTTGCTGCTATTGGGGGTGGGAGGAAGCAGTGGTTCACCTTCTCAGGACGTCGGGACCGGAGGATCGTGGAGGAATCTTTGGACTGCGGATTTCGTCGACTGGGCGGAGGCGATCGCGGCTCGTTCCGGGCTGTTTTATTTTGGAGAAAAAAGAGGAAAGAAGTCGCTGAGATGGATTTCGGAGGAGGCGACCGGAGGAATCCAAGGGACGGATCACGTCCGGATTTCTTTTCAGAAGACTATGGCCTTAAGGACACCATTCGGTTTTTCGTGGCAGCAGAATATCGCCAAGGTAAAGACTTATCTTATATATACCGAAATATTCTATGCCCGATACTCCAGTTGGAGAAAGAGCACTTTTTTTGTGTGCAGAGTTTTTTTTCAAGAGGGATATATGATGTCTCCCTGGTTAGTCTGGATCTTTGCGAAAAGACCTTTGCCCTCTATGAGAGAAATAGAGGGAATGACGTCTTTGAAGGTGTGAAGGTGGTGCCTTTGTTCCAATACCAAACTAAGTTGTTAACTGTACAGATGTACAGCCCTTTCATATCTGACCAGGAAGTGACAAGCTTTCTTTATCAATATTGTGAGAAAGTGATCTTCAAAAGTTATGGGAGAACAAACTTTGGTGTCTGGAATGGGAAGAGAGTGTATGTGGTGACTTTTAAGAAAGATCCTAATGAAGAGGGAGGAGTGGCTAGACCGCCTCCAATTATCTTTATAAATAGAAGCCGTGGGTATTTGTTCTTTTCTGGGATGCCTAAGTACTGCAAGAGCTGCAGGAAATATGGCCACGGGGACTTTGACTGTAAAAGATGTAAGACGTGCACGTTTGATGTTCATCAGGAAGATCAATGCCCAAAAAGGAATGGTGGAAGTCAAGAAAATGAAAATAGGGAAGATTTCCCCCCTTTAACCACCTCAGCCCCCAGTGCTTAAACACCCTGAAAGACCAGGCCACTTTTTACACTTCTGACCTACACTACTTTCACCATTTATTGCTCGGTCATGCAACTTACCACCCAAATGAATTTTACCTCCTTTTCTTCTCACTAATAGAGCTTTCATTTGGTGGTATTTCATTGCTGCTGACATTTTTACTTTTTTTGTTATTAATCGAAATTTAACGATTTTTTTGCAAAAAAATGACATTTTTCACTTTCAGTTGTAAAATTTTGCAAAAAAAATGACATCCATATATAAATTTTGCTCTAAATTTATTGTTCTACATGTCTTTGATAAAAAAAAAATGTTTGGGTAAAAAAAAAATGGTTTGGGTAAAAGTTATAGCGTTTACAAACTATGGTACAAAAATGTGAATTTCCGCTTTTTGAAGCAGCTCTGACTTTCTGAGCACCTGTCATGTTTCCTGAGGTTCTACAATGCCCAGACAGTACAAACACCCCACAAATGACCCCATTTCGGAAAGTACACACCCTAAGGTATTCGCTGATGGGCATAGTGAGTTCATAGAACTTTTTATTTTTTGTCACAAGTTAGCGGAAAATGATGATTTTTTTTTTTTTTTTTTTTTTTCTTACAAAGTCTCATATTCCACTAACTTGTGACAAAAAATAAAAACTTCCATGAACTCACTATGCCCATCACGAAATACCTTGGGGTCTCTTCTTTCCAAAATGGGGTCAATTGTGGGGTAGTTATACTGCCCTGGCATTCTAGGGGCCCAAATGTGTGGTAAGGAGTTTGAAATCAAATTCTGTAAAAACTGACCAGTGAAATCCGAAAGGTGCTCTTTGGAATGTGGGCCCCTTTGCCCACCCAGGCTGCAAAAAAGTGTCACACATCTGGTATCTCCGTATTCAGTAGAAGTTGGGGAATGTGTTTTGGGGTGTCATTTTACATATACCCATGCTGGGTGAGATAAATATCTTGGTCAAATGCCAACTTTGTATAAAAAAATGGGAAAAGTTGTCTTTTGCCAAGATATTTCTCTCACCCAGCATGGGTATATGTAAAAAGACACCCCAAAACACATTCCCCAACTTCTCCTGAATACGGAGATACCAGATGTGTGACACTTTTTTGCAGCCTAGGTGGGCAAAGGGGCCCATATTCCAAAGAGCACCTTTCGGATTTCACTCGTCATTTTTTACAGAATTTGATTTCAAACTCCTTACCACACATTTGGGCCCCTAGAATGCCAGGGCAGTATAACTACCCCACAAGTGACCCCATTTTGGAAAGAAGAGACCCCAAGGTATTCGCTGATGGGCATAGTGAGTTCATGGAAGTTTTTATTTTTTGTCACAAGTTAGTGGAATATGAGACTTTGTATGAAAAAAAAAATATATAAAAAAAATCATCATTTTCCACTAACTTGTGACAAAAAATAAAAAATTCTAGGAACTCGCCATGCCCCTCACGGAATACCTTGGGGTGTCTTCTTTCCAAAATGGGGTCACTTGTGGGGTAGTTATACTGCCCTGGCATTTTCCAGGGGCCCTAATGTGTGGTAAGTAGGTAAATGACCAGTGAAATCCAAAAGGTGCTCTTTGGAATATGGGCCCCTTTGCCCACCTAGGCTGCAAAAAAGTGCCACACATGTGGTATCTCCGTACTCAGGAGAAGTTGGGGAATGTGTTTTGGGGTGTCTTTTTACATATACCCATGCTGGGTGAGAGAAATATCTTGGCAAAAGACAACTTTTCCCATTTTTTTATACAAAGTTGGCATTTGACCAAGATATTTATCTCACCCAGCATGGGTATATGTAAAATGACACCCCAAAACACATTCCCCACCTTCTCCTGAGTACGGAGATACCAGATGTGTGACACTTTTTTGCAGCCTAGGTGGGCAAAGGGGCCCATATTCCAAAGAGCACCTTTCGGATTTCACTGGTCATTTACCTCCTTACCACACATTTGGGCCCCTAAAATACCAGGGCATTATACCTACCCCACAAGTGACCCCATTTTGGAAAGAATAGACCCCAAGGTATTCGCTGATGGGCATAGTGAGTTCATGGAAGTTTTTATTTTTTGTCACAAGTTAGTGGAATATGAGACTTTGTATGAAAAAAAAAAAAAAAAAAAAAAAATCATCATTTTCCACTAACTTGTGACAAAAAATAAAAAATTCTAGGAACTCGCCATGCCCCTCACGGAATACCTTGGGGTGTCTTCTTTCCAAAATGGGGTCACTTGTGGGGTAGTTATACTGCCCTGGCATTTTCCAGGGGCCCTAATGTGTGGTAAGTAGGTAAATGACCAGTGAAATCCTAAAGGTGCTCTTTGGAATATGGGCCCCTTTGCCCACCTAGGCTGCAAAAAAGTGTCACACATCTGGTATCTCCGTACTCGGGAGAAGTTGGGGAATGTGTTTTGGGGTGTCTTTTTACATATACCCATGCTGGGTGAGAGAAATATCTTGGCAAAAGACAACTTTTCCCATTTTTTTATACAAAGTTGGCATTTGACCAAGATATTTATCTCACCCAGCATGGGTATATGTAAAATGACACCCCAAAACACATTCCCCAACTTCTCCTGAGTACAGCGATACCAGATGTGTGACACTTTTTTGCAGCCTAGATGCGCAAAGGGGCCCAAATTCCTTTTAGGAGGGCATTTTTAGACATTTGGATACCAGACTTCTTCTCACGCTTTGGGGCCCCTAGAATGCCAGGGCAGTATAAATACCCCACATGTGACCCCATTTTGGAAAGAAGACACCCCAAGGTATTCAATGAGGGGCATGGCGAGTTCATCGAAATTTTTTTTTTTTGGCACAAGTTAGCGGAAATTGATATTTTTTATTTTTTTCTCACAAAGTCTCCCGTTCCGCTAACTTGGGACAAAAATTTCAATCTTTCATGGACTCAATATGCCCCTCACGGAATACCTGGGGGTGTCTTCTTTCCGAAATGGGGTCACATGTGGGGTATTTATACTGCCCTGGCATTCTAGGGGCCCTAAAGCGTGAGAAGAAGTCTGGAATATAAATGTCTAAAAAATTTTACGCATTTGGATTCCGTGAGGGGTATGGTGAGTTCATGTGAGATTTAATTTTTTGTCACAAGTTAGTGGAATATGAGACTTTGTAAGAAAAAAAAATAATAATTCCGCTAACTTGGGCCAAAAAAATGTCTGAATGGAGCCTTACAGAGGGTGATCAATGACAGGGGGGTGATCAATGACAGGGGGGTGATCAATGACAGGGGGGTGATCAATGACAGGGGGGTGATAACCACAGTCATTTATCACGCCCGTGTAAGGCTTCATTCAGACGTCCGGATGCGTTTTGCGGATCCGATCCATCTATCAGTGGATCCGTAAAAATCATGCGGACGTCTGAATGGAGCTTTACAGGGGGGTGATCAATGACAGGGGGGTAATCAATGACAGGGGGGTGATCAGGGAGTCTATATGGGGTGATCACCACAGTCATTGATCATGCCCCTGTAAGGCTTCATTCAGACGTCCGGATGCGTTTTGCGGATCCGATCCATCTATCAGTGGATCCGTAAAAATCATGCGGACGTCTGAATGGAGCTTTACAGGGGGGTAATCAATGACAGGGGGGTAATCAATGACAGGGGGGTGATCAGGGAGTCTATATGGGGTGATAACCACAGTCATTGATCATGCCCCTGTAAGGCTTCATTCAGACGTCCGGATGCGTTTTGCGGATCCGATCCATCTATCAGTGGATCCGTAAAAATCATGCGGACATCTGAATGGAGCTTTACAGGGGGGTGATCAGGGAGTCTATATGGGGTGATCACCACAGTCATTGATCATGCCCCTGTAAGGCTTCATTCAGACGTCCGGATGCGTTTTGCGGATCCGATCCATCTATCAGTGGATCCGTAAAAATCATGCGGACGTCTGAATGGAGCTTTACAGGGGGGTAATCAATGACAGGGGGGTGATCAATGACAGGGGGGTGATCAGGGAGTCTATATGGGGTGATAACCACAGTCATTGATCATGCCCCTGTAAGGCTTCATTCAGACGTCCGGATGCGTTTTGCGGATCCGATCCATCTATCAGTGGATCCGTAAAAATCATGCGGACATCTGAATGGAGCTTTACAGGGGGTTGATCAATGACAGGGGGGTAATCAATGACAGGGGGGTGATCAGGGAGTCTATATGGGGTGATCAGGGGTGATTAGGGGTGATCAGGGGCTAATAAGGGGTTAATAAGTGACGGGGGGGGGTGTAGTGTAGTGTAGTGGTGCTTGGTGGGACTTTACTGAGCTACCTGTGTCCTCTGGTGGTCGATCCAAACAAATGGGACCACCAGAGGACCAGGTAGCAGGTATATTAGATGCTGTTATCAAAACAGCGTCTAATATACCTGTTAGGGGTTAAAAAAAACACATCTCCAGCCTGCCAGCGAACGATCGCCGCTGGCAGGCTGGAGATCAACTCTCTTACCTTCCGTTCCTGTGAGCGTGCGCGCCTGTGTGCGCGCGTTCACAGGAAATCTCGCGTCTCGCGAGAGGACGCGCCGGCGCGTCCAGGAGGAATGAATCAACCACCTCCAGGACGCGTCTGTGCGTACAGCGGTCCGGAGGTGGTTAAGAAGTGAAGAAGGTGATGGTGAATTGGAGTCAGGGGTGAGGAGAGAAGAAAAGTGGTGGAAGGAGATTTGATGGAAAAAATGAGGGAGGAAGAAGCAAGGGAAAGTGAAAGGGAAAAAGAAGAGGGGAATACTGAGTTAGGGAAAATGAAGGGAAAAACTGTAGGTGAAAAAGGGAAAAGAGAAAAAAAGAAAAAAGGTGAAAAGAAGGAGTTAGTGACAACAGAGGTAGCAGGGCCCCAAGAAGAGACTGCTCCTCAAGTGGAGGCCTTTTCAGCTCTGGAAAAGGAGGTGGAAAAACTTAATGAAAGTTATCCCAATACAAGTAGCAGTGTGGATAGCAGCCTTCCATGTGGGCAAGGTTTAATGGAGATGGAGGTGAAAAGTTTAAAAAGAGGTTTATGTGAAAAAGATTCTGATGATGATGAAATTGGAACTGCAGAAAAAATAAGAGCTGTGGATTTGCTGGGCTCTATGTCGCCTAGCTTTGATGACGCTAGAGGAATTGAACTGGATGAAGAAGTTCATTCAGATAAGGGCGGGGGAGTTAGCCCTACATTAGGTGTAGGCTAATGGTGAAATGTGCTTCCTTGAACATTCAAGGTGTAAACAAAAAATACAAACGTACTGCACTGTATGAATATTTAGAGAATGAAGACTTAGATTTTATTTTTTTGCAAGAATGTAACATAAAGAGAATGGTTGATTATGAGTATTTGAAAAAAGATTGGAATGGAAATGTGGTGTTTTCAGGTGGGAATGAGAATAAAAATGATGGAGTTGGTTTTTTATGTAGAAGAGAGTGGGAAATAGAAAGTTCAGAGGATATTTATCCAGGAAGAATTCTTATGGTGAGAGTAAAAAGGAATAATTTGAAAATAAAGTGTTTTTGCGTGTATGCTTATCCAGAGAAAAATAAGAGAAGAGATTTGTTTGAAGTTTTACAATTATTTATTTCTGGTAATGATCCTATAATTATCGGTGGGGATTTTAATTGTCATTTTAATAGGAAAGATGGTTCAGTTACGATTTTAAAAGGGATTTTAAATTCTGGAAACTTGAAAGATGTATGGGATTTGTGTGGGAGGAAAAAAGAAGAGGAGATTACGTGGAGGAGTAGGAATTTTGAATCCAGAATTGATTATTTTTTTGTTTCGGATCAGTTTGAGTCTAAGAGTTTTAAATCTGATATATGTTGTTTTTCTGATCATAATGTAATAAAATGTATTTTAAATGTGGGTGAAAAGGAAAGTAGAAAACCGACGCATTGGAAATTAAATGTAACATTGTTAGAAGAAAAAGAAGTTAGGAATAGGTTTTGTAGTTTTTACGGAACTTTGGTGTCAAAAAAGGATGTGTATAGCAATATTTTAGAATGGTGGGATTTTGTAAAAGAACAGATAAGAGTGTTTTTTAAGAGAGTTGGTAAGGAAAAGGCAGTAGAGAAAAGGAAGCTATATTCGCTTTTAAATGGCCGGTTGCAAAGTTTTTATGTGTTTAAAAAAAGTGGATTGGATTTTGATGAGGATATTGAACTTGTTAAAAGAGAGATAAAAAGAGCGTTATGTGAGAGAGGTAAAGAAATTATTTTCAATGCAAGGGTAAAAGTTCTTAAAAATGATGAAAAATGTTCAAATTTCTTCTTTAAAAAAAATAGGGGAAAAAAAGATTTTATTGATATTTTAGAGGGGGAAGTGGTTTTAGAGAAGAAATTGGAAAGAGTTGAAGAATTTTATGGGAAGTTGTTTGACAAGAAGGAGTGTGATAAGTCTTTGTGTGAGTTTTTTTTAAGTTCGATGGAAAAGAAATTCAATACAGAGGAAAAAGATAGTCTAATTAAAGGAGTGGAGAAAGAGGAAATCTTTGATATAATTAAAAGCTTCTCGAATTTGAAGACGCCCGGTTTAGATGGAATTCCGATAGAGTTTTACAAATCTTTTTGGAGTTTAATATCAGATGATTTTAGTAATGTTGTTTGGAAGGTTTTATCTTTAAGGATGGTCCCCAAGTCTTGGCATGAAGGAATAATTGTTTTATTATTTAAAAAAGGTGAGAAAAGTTTAATTAAGAATTGGAGGCCTATTACTCTATTAAACACTGATTATAAAATTTATGCAAAGATATTGGCAAATAGATTAAAAAAGGTGATTGCTTCGATAGTTGAGTGTGATCAATCATGTGCGGTGCCAGGTAGGAAAATTGTGGACTCTTTGATTTTAATAAGGGACGTTTTATGGGATTGTGTGGATAGAAATAAAAAAATGGCCGTGGTGTCGATAGACTTTGAGAAAGCCTATGATAGAGTCTCCCATTGTTTTTTATTTCAAGTATTAGAAAAGATGGATTGCCCTAAGGTTTTTATAGACCAAATCAAATGTTTATATTTTAATTCTTTTAGTAAAATATCTGTCAATGGTTTTTTATCAAAAAGAGTGGAGGTTCAGTGTGGTGTAAAACAGGGTTGTCCCCTATCTCCAATTTTATTTATAAGTGCAATTGAGCCATTATTATGTGAAATAAGGAGAGATAAAGCAGTTAATGGTATTTTCCTCCCTGGTGGTAGTAATGAATATGTGAAAGTGGTCGCTTATATGGATGATGTGACTGTTTTTATTAGGAATCAAAAAAGTTTAAATAGGGTCTGTAGAATTTTAGATTGGTTTTGTAGTGCGTCAGGTTTTAAGGTTAATTATGATAAATCTAATTTTATGTGTATTGGGGATTTGCTTTTAGATTCAGATTGTAGATTAATAAACGTGTGTGAGTTGAAGATTTTAGGTATTTTTTTTTCAAAGACAGTTGGTAACACAAAAAATTGGGAATCTTTGTTGGAAAGAGTTAGGAAAAAGATATGTTGGTGGAATCTTAGAGCTTTGACGATGGAAGGGAAAATTTTAATTATAAAACAAGTTTTATTGCCAATTTTTTCATATGTTGCTGCAGTTTTTATCCCTCCTATTTATATTATGAAAAAAATGGTTAAGTTATGTTTTAATTTTTTATGGAAGTCAAAAATGGAAAGAGTGAAAAGAGATGAGCTATATAAGTTAAAACAGAAAGGTGGGAAAAGTTTTCCAGACATTAGAAGATTTTTATATGTTAGATATTTATCTTACTGTGTAAGTACTTTAACTGGATCAGATTCAAGGGTTAAGTTTTTATTAACATATAACATGTTTTTTTTTATTAGGAAGTATAAGTGGGTAATGTCTGACCTTAAAAAACCATATAGGTTTACTCCACCGGAACATTATATTATTATTGAGAGAGTGCTGAGAGAATTTAGGCTAACTGAGTGTGAAGTGAGTGTCTTAAAATGTCATAGGAAAGTGTTGAAAGTTCTGAATGATAGAGTATTTATGAGCCCAGTAGAAAGATTCTCAGAGAAAATTGTGGAGAAAATATGGACGAACTGTAATATTTATTTTTTACCAAACGAGCAAAAGGATCTAAACTGGAGCATAATTAAAGACTGTCTAACAACACGTGAATTTATGTATAGGAGAGGGTGTGCGAGGAGTGAAATTTGCCCAAGAAGAAATTGTGCTGAAAGTGAAAATCCAACTCATATTTTTTGGAACTGTAAGTTTGCGCAAGAAGTGTGGAGAAAAATCGGGAACTTAATAAAAAATGTGTGCAAGTTGGGTAGGTTAGAGTATGATATGGTGTTATATGGACTAAAGATCGATAAAGAAGAATTTAAAATAGTTTGGACGATTTTATCATGTGGAAAATTAGCTTTGTGGAAGTATAGATGCATTGTGATATTGAAAAGGAAAGAACTGTCCGTAGAGGAGTGTGTTAAGCTATGTTTGAGTTATCTTTATGTTTTTTTTTGGAAAGAGAAATAAGATTTGGGGGAGGAAAAAGCAAAAGAGAGATGGAAACAAGACAGTTGGAATCTGCTGACCTTATAGAGAACAAAGTAAGTAAACCTGTAGTTAATAAAGTAAGGTAGGAAATAATATAAAAAAAAAAAAAACAACAAAAACTAAAATTTAATATGTGTAAATAACAAGGAAAGATTTTTTTAAAAAAATAATAAATAAAAAAAAAAAATTTTTTGTGTTTATAACAAGTGAAGAGATACATACAGGGGAAAAATTGTTTTTTGTGTGAAGAGATATATACAAAATAATAAAAAAAAAAAAAAAAAACATAAATAATTTTTTCATTGGTATCTTCCACAATGATGGTTTGAAGGAAAGTCTTATTTTGATTTTTTTGGTTTTGTGAAATGCTAATATTTAAGACTTAAGATCTGAGTGGAAAAAAAAATAAAAAATCTGTTCTTATCAGTTTAATATCTGATACGTCCCCTATCTGGGGACCATATATTAAATGAATTTTTCGAACAGGGAGATGGAAAAAGAGCTTGCTCTGTCCACTCCACGCATTGACCTGGTATTGCAGTACCTACAGGACCGGTGCACCCCTTCTAATCCAGTATGAAAAACAGACTGAAATTGATTGCAAGCATCATCCTTCCAGCAAGTAAGTGGAAAGTTGTGTTGTGTGTGTCGTGCCTCCTTCAGCTTCTCCTCTGTCTGCCCAGTCAGTGCAGTGTTGCTTTTTGCATATAATACCTGCATCTAGTCTGTCAATCTCCTAATTGCATCAGCTGTTGGTTAGCTCCAGCACCAAGCAACCCAGCCAGCCAGTCTCCTCACACCCTGGATCCAATTAAGACAGATGATTAGTTAATTGGCTTATCACCTGAGTGAAGTGTTTGGACCTCCCTGTTTGATTCGGGCCTGTTGTGCACACCTGGGAGGGGGAGGGAGGGCTGCAGAGTCGTCCCTGGCAGGCGATTGAACCTTTTTGTATCCAGTTGGCTGGATGTAACCATTTAGCTCTTCCAGTGCTTCAATAAATGAGTAAAGTTTGCCTGTGTCTCCCTCTTGTGGATCTTTTGAACAGAATTAATTGTAGGCTAAAAAGTAGCCCAGCACTTCCAATGCAGCTGGACCTACCTTGTCTGTTCAATGGACGGAACACTGCGCGTGTCACAAGAGCCTTGTCAGGTCAAGAGGTCAAAGAGGTCAAGTAAGGTCAGCTATTGGATGACATCACAAGGGCCCTGATGGAACACTCAACAATGTGGCCGTGACATCACAATCAACAACGCTTAGACTTTTTTTTTTTTTTTTTCCTTTCACTCACGACTATTCCTATCATGTTTTCTGCTTGGCGTGCTTTGGCACCGCACCAGGAATTTCGTGCGAAGAAAAGGCGTGTCCAAAAGTTGCGTGTGGGCGGAGCTATGCAGATAGCAAACACGAAAAGGAGCATGCTGGTGACTTCTGAGCGTAGGACGCGCGCGTGTTTTCCCCGGTTTGTGAGAGAAAGAAGCCTCCCGGACTGTGTATAGGGCTGGGGACAGTAGTCTATTGCCTTTATTAGTGCTCTGCATTGGGGACCATCGGCCTGTAATGCGAACCCTTTCAGGTTATCGCTTCTCGGCCTTTTGGCTACGATCAAGTGTATGTGATTTCATTTCATCGCTTGGTCTAGTCAGAAGGTATTTGGGGGTACCCCTCTCCTCGGCCTGGTGGGATCGCCCGGGTTTATTGCCCGGGCTTCACCCACCTGCTGCTATTGGGGAGAGGGATTAGTCCCCTAAATAACGAGTTGCGATCCCCCCTAGCCTTCTGGTGTGGTTTACCCGTATCCAGAGGGTGCTGCGACGGTTGCGAGCATCGCCGAGCGAGCGAAGCTAAACTATGGGCGACGATTCCGGCCACGTGCCGGAATATGCTCGCCTAAAAAACTCCGTGAGGGCGGTTCTCACTGGAGGAGTCCACCCGGACAAGAAGAAGGAGATACTTAGGTATCTGATGGACATCGTGCTGGGCGATTTACTCCATGTTGGCAAATTGGAGATTATGGCGATTCAGGATTACCCCAAACGCGGCATTTACGATATTACATTTTCGGGTGAGGGAATTTTCCGTGATGCTTTGAAAAAGGCTGAGGAAGTGAAGGATGATCCCAAGCTGCGGGGGTTCCGAATCGTCGAACATTCCTTTGAAGAAAAAAAACTCGTGGTGATTAAGACTTATTCCCCTTACGTAAGTAGTGATGATGTACAAGCTTTTTTGTCCGTTTATTTTAAGGACGTTTAATGTAAGGGGAAGATTATGAACGAGTGTAACATCTGGACATCCAAATGGAGATTTTTAGTTACTTGTATAAAAGATGACAGCTCTAAACTCGGTTTTAAGACTCCCCCAGCACGTTTTAAAATTGGGCAAGTTAATGGCGACCTCTTCTTTTCAGGGATGCCAAGTTTCTGTAGGTCATGTGGGCAGTATGGTCACGACCAAGCGAAATGCGGTGTGAAATGTAAAAATTGCGGAAGTGAAGAACATGAAAACAAAGACTGCCAGCAAGGAAAAAAATGTAGCTTCTGTCAAGAACGTGACCACCTTTTTTCTTCCTGTCCTCATAGGAAAGCACAGAGAGAAAAGAAGCAATCCAAGGCGCCCCAGGGAAAACCAGCGGGACCAACCCACCCCGAGGAAGAGGAACAGGCGTATGATGCCCCAGGCCAACAAGAAACCGAAGCCCATGACGGTCAGGAGGAAGGGGCCGTGGAAGGTGTCTGGCAGATACAAGGCAGAAGGGGTAAAACCAAATCTCAGGCATTGAGAACAGCCAAGCGCAAGCATGACAGGGAGCAAGGAAGCGCGAGGCCTGAATTGCCCCCAATGGAAGTGCAGGAGGGGGCAACCGGGCCTGCTCCACAGGCTGGGTCTCCAGAGGTCGACACCGACTCGGGTGAGAGCGAACAAGAGCAGGAGGGTCCCCGAAAGCGAGACAATAGGAGGCGCTCGTTTAGGAACTTGGGCAGGGGAGAGCAGATGGAAACGTCCGGCCTGACGGTAAAGGCGGACGTGGCTCCCCCTGAAACCTCCTCCCTGCCTGACCAGGTAGGGAGGGAGGGCATGGACACCCTAGAGGCCTCCGATCCGCTGACATGTGCGCAGCGTCCCCCTGGTGAAGGGCCTGAGTCATCTCAGGCCGAGGGGGGAGAACCGGAGCCCGCTGGGGACCCACCTGACAAAGAGGACCTAAATGGTCAGATAATGGAGACCCAGCCGGGACTGTCAGAGGCTGGCTTGCCGGTTTACCAGTGTGCGGCTGCCGACACCTATCTGAGCGAGGGCATTTCCTCTCCCGCAGAGTCACTGCTCACAGTGTCATCGTATGGTGGGGACGTGAGTGGCAATTAGATTTCTGGTCCCGCTGGTAATTATTTTGTTTGTTCTTTCCCTTTTTAAAAATGGATGTAGTTAAAAGCTATTAATTTTAATGTAAGGGGCGCCAAACAGAGAAGTAGAAGGATTGCACTTTTTAATTTTTTATCCCTTTTTTCGGCATCTGTTTTTTTCCTACAGGAATGCGGCATCCCTCATGCTATCTCCTACAAAAAATATAAAGAAGATTGGCAGCACGGGCCATCCATCTGGTCTGGATCAAACGAGTCCAGATCAGGTGGGGTCGCCATACTTTTTAAGGGAAACGTTTTAATTGATGATATTAATTAAATTTTACCAGGTCGTATTTTATTAGTTAAAGCTTTTATAGACGGTGTTAAATGGCAGTTTTTAAATTTTTACGGATCACCTGACAAGAATGAGAGAGCAAGAATGTTGGAAATTTTATCTCTTTTTATTAACACTACTGATCCCTTTATACTTGCAGGTGATTTTAATTGCATAATAAGAGGGGAGCGCCGGCTGTCAAGTTCTGTGAGTCGAAATTATGATAAAACCTCCGGGCTATTGAAAAATATTGTGAATGATTTTAACCTGTTTGATTTGTATAAGGAGTGCAACAGGGATAGCCCGGAGGAAGCTGGCGTTACCTGGAGTAACATTAATTGCAAATCAAGGATTGATTTTATCTTTTGTAATAAACAGTTACTGCCTTTTAAATGCAAAGTTTTAACTAATGTTTTATCAGATCATAGGCTTTTATATTTTAGTATAAAGCACGATCTTAATAAGTTTTACGGTAAAAAATCCTGGAAAATTAACGTTTCCCTATTGGATGATCCACAGGTTTTAACTGATTTTAGTGGGTTTTATAAAGAATGCAGATGGAAAAAAGAGCCAGATACTCCCACCAGTGTATGGTGGGAGGGCATGAAGAAAAAAATTAAAGATTTTTTTATCAAAGTTAGCAAAAACAAAGCTAAAGAAAAAAGAGCCTCTTTTAAAATTTTAAATATCCGTCTGCAAACTTTATATAAGTTCCGAGACTGTGACATCAATGTTGATAAAGAAATAGAAGAATTAAAAAAAGAAATTACGAAATTTTTAGAACAGAGGGGTAAAGAAATTATCTTCCGTTCTAGGGTGCAGTTTGTGGAGGAGAATGAAACTTGTTCAAGGTATTTTTTTTAAAAAACACACAAGAAAAATGTAATTGAAAGTATTGAAGGCGATTTTAATGTGCAAAGTATTTTAAATAAAGTTCATGGTTTTTATACTTCCCTTTTCAGTGTGAAACCTGTGGATCAGAATTTTATGAAAGACTCATTGAAGGAGATCACCACCTTTTTAGATTCTGCTTCAAAACAGGTTTTATTACAAGACCTGTCAGAGCAGGAAATCCTTGAGACAGTCAAAAGTTTTAAAGCAGGTAAAGTACCTGGGCCGGATGGTATACCCAGTGAATTTTATGTGAAGTTTTATAGCCTTTTAAAAGATGATTTTTTTTGTCTTTTTAGCGAAGTTTTGATTTCTAAGGTTTTACCCAAATCCTGGAAAAAAGGTGAGGTCTCCCTTTTATTTAAAAAAGGTGACAAAACAGATTTAAAGAATTGGAGACCAATAACCCTTTTAAATACAGATTATAAAATTATGGCAAAAATATGCGCAAATAGATTAAAAGCCATAATTGACAAAATAATTCACCCAAACCAGGTATGCGCAATTCCAGGAAGGAGTATTTGGGATAACCTTAACTTGATTAAAGACTGCATAGATGATTCAAAGTCCAGAAATAACAAACTAGCTATTTTATCTGTCGACTTTGAAAAAGCGTTCGACAGTCTCTCATTTTTATCTTTTTAAGGTTTTAGAAAGAATGGGTATACCAGAAGGTTTTTTACTGTCTTTAAAAGCTTTTTATAAGGACTGCTCAAGTAGAATTTTAGTAAATGGTTTTAAAACACAAGAAATATTTTTAAAGTCTGGGGTAAAACAAGGGTGTCCCTTGTCCCCACTGCTTTTTATATGTGCGTTAGAGCCTCTATTGTGCGCAATTAGACGTGATAAGCAAATCCGTGGAGTCCCCCTGCCAGGAGGGGGGGGATTAGAGGCTAAAGCAGTGGGGTACATGGATGACGTTGCGGTACTTTGCAGGGACACCCTTTCAGTACAGAAAACTCTGAAACAAATTCAATTTTATTGTTGTGCTTCCAGTTTTAAAATAAATCTTAGCAAAAGCAGTGTTTTAAACATCGGAAGCATGGAACTAAGGGATATACCAGTTCCTGTATCAAACAGCGTAAAAATTTTAGGTATCTCCTTTAATGAGTCTAACAGTGGTTTTTATAGTTGGGACATGGTGGCACAAAAAGTTAATCAAAAGATATGTATGTGGAACATGAGAAAATTAACTATGGAAGGAAAAGTTTTAATTATAAAAATGGTTATTTTACCTATTTTATTATATTTAAGTATGGTCTTCCCCTCTCCTGTTGTACTTTTAAGGAAAATAACCAAAGCTTGTTTTACCTTCTTTTGGAGTTCCAGAATGGAGAAGCTAAGAAGAGAGATTGTGACGAAACCAAAATCCAAGGGTGGCAAGGATTTTCCTGATTTTAATAGGTTTCTCTTAATAAAATTTTTTAGTTTCTGTTTTAATGCACTTTTTAAAGATCATTATTGGTCATATTTTATACGTTTTAATACAGGTTTTTTTATGAGAAGGTTTGGTTGGTTCAACACAGTTTTATCCGTACCTTACGCTTTTAAATTACCTGTTAAATATCAAGTTTTAGAAAAAATAGTGACCGATTTTAATCTGAAAAATAAAAGTGTAAACGAACTAAAAAATAGTAAAAGACTAATAAAGGAAATAAAAGACAGAGAGAGAGTGTGTGAAATAGGGAATTTTAGTGAAGAAATATGTACTAATACTTTTAATCTAATCAATATTTCTTACCTTTTTAACACACAGAAGGACCTGGCCTGGAGCTGCATTCACCAATGTCTTCCATGCCGGGCATTCCAATACAGAAGAGGCTACGTAAGATCGGAAATCTGCCCAAGAGAAGGATGCCAAGAAGTGGAAACCGTGCACCATCTTCTGTGGACCTGCTCCTTTGCACAAGCCTTCTGGAGAAAACTGCACCCCCTTTTAAGAAAGATCGCCGGTATAAGGACTTTTAATTACAATTTGATTTTATATGGTTTTACAGAATGCCCATCAGCTGCCCACAAAACAAAGGCATGGAAGACGGTGAATTGCGCTAAAGAAGCTCTATGGAAGGCCAGGAACATTTTAACTTTTAAACAGGAGGTTTTAGCAGTTGAAGATGTTTTAGGTCTCTGTCTGTGTGAACTATATATTTATTATTTGATTGACAAAAAAACTAATGCTACCCTTGCAAGGGAATGGTTCTTAAATGATTGGAATACAATAATGTAATGTGCCACCATGTCTTTTTAATTATGTAATTTATAACTGTTTTCATACTTTTATAAGATGTAAATGGTTGTATAAATTTGTTGGTTTTTAAATAAAAAGTGTTATCCCTGTACAAGGGATTGCCAACTTAAAAAAATAAATAAAAATCTTGTGTGCTGCACTTGGTCTGACGTCAGAAGGTAGCTCTCGGGTACCCTCTCTCTCGGCATGGGGGGATCGTCCAGGTTTATTGCCTGGGCTTCACCCCCCTGCTGCTATTAAAAGAGAGGCTTAGTCCCGGGGGCGTCGGGTTGCGATCGCCCTTACCTCTGGGAGTCTCAGGACTGTCAGGGGAGCATTTTGTCTTTACCTTTCAGAAAGACAACAAGCGCCATATTCCCAACTATGGCAGACGACGACCCGGGAGGAGGAGGGGTCGATGGAGGAGTCGGAGGAATTGGAGAAGGAGGTGTCGGAGGAATCGGAGGAGGCGGAGGAACCGAAGGAACCGGAGAATTTGGATATGGAGACGATGAAGGATTTACTACGCAAGGAAAGAAGAAGAGAGGCGGAGCTGCAAGGAGAAATTCAAAAGAGGACGAAGCCCGAAGGAAGGATGAATCTCGAGGCGGAACAGAAGAGCTTAAAGAAAATATACCGAGGAAAGAAGGAGAGGACGAACACCAGATCCCGGATTACGCCAAAATTAAAGATACCATCCGTTTTTATGTCACCGAAGGGAAAAAAGATAAATATAACTTGCTTTATTTAGTAGACAAAGTCCTGTATGGCGTATTTGGTGTACAGAGGCAGGAGATTCTAGCCATACAGGACTACCCAAAGAGACGTGTGTATGATGTGACTTTTACTAAAAATGGTATCTTTAAAAGCGTTTTAGCTAAGGTTCCACATTGCATAAAAGATGATAGATTACAAGGTTTAAAAATTTATGAGCATGAGATTGATGAGTCCTTAACTGTTGTTATAAAAATGTACTCACCGTTTGCCAATCTTAACACCATTAATGCCTTTTTATCTCAATATTTTTAGAAAATTATCTCAGTGTCGAAAATTTTTAACACCGCCGGGATCTGGACATCAAAATGGCTTTTTAAAGTTATAGGCAACCGTGATCCCAAATTTCCAGGAGGTATTCTCTTACCCCCAGCACGTTTTAAACTGGGAGACATGGTAGGTGAAATGTTTTTTTCTAATATGCCACCTTACTGCAGATTGTGTAAGAATTACGGGCATTTTAATACTGACTGTCTGAGTACATGCAAAAATTGCGGTAGAACAGAGCACGATATCCGGGAGTGCACCGCAGGAAAACGATGCTATGCGTGTACTCGGATGGGTCACCTTTCACATCAATGCCCTTTTAGAAAATCCGAGGCGCAGCCAGGATGGCAGAAGCAGCCAGAGGGACAGACGGTACCAGAAAGACGAGAGCAAGCCAAGCCACAGCCCCAAGGAGAGGAGCCGGAACGGATGGATACTACCAGCAGACCCCCCCAAACAGGTGAACCAAGGGAAAAACGGAACAAGAGGAAATCCAGTGATCAGCCCCCTCCTGAGAAAGAGGCTGGGGGCGGATCGAATGAAGCTGATCCGCCTGGCCCGCACTCGGTCCCTGGGCACACTCCAGAGGATCCAGGTGGAGCTGCGGCATCCAAAAAGAGGAGGGACCAAACACCGGTGGTGAAAAGCCAAAGGAGGATGCCAACTGCGGGACCAGTGGCGGATCCCGGAGGTAGCCAACCAGGTCCTTCCTCTCACCTGAGTGGTGACTCTGAGGAAACCTGTATAGTTCCCGAAACCATCCTCAGTGGGTCCTCTGCCCCGGAACGGGAGAGGGTTGACGCTGCGGTTCCGGAACCTGAAGTGGTTTATGTGAACCCTGTGATGCAGATGGCTCTGGAGTGTTTGCTAAATACGGGGGGGGGGGGGTCTGCTGAGCGATGGCGGCTCCTCTCCTACAGAATTCGGATGTCCAGCTACACCTGGGGCGTCAGGCGATAAGGAAAGCGGAAGTGAACTCTCTGGCTCTGCTGATGCTGTCTGATGCTGCGCCAAGGTATGATAATAAACTCCCTTTTTAATCTTTTATTATGGCTATTTTAAACGGTATTTCCCTGAACACCAGAAGCGTGCATTCTAAAGCTCGACGAATTGCACTTTTTAATTATCTATCAATTTTATCAGCTTCGGTGTTCTTTTTACAGGAGTGCTGCATCCCCCACAGTCTGAACTACCAAAAATATAAAAGTGACTGGAGACTCGGACCTTCCGTTTGGTCCGGGTCAAACAAAAACAAGTCGGGGGGTGTAGCTATTTTATTCAAGGGAAATGTTTTAATAGACCATATTAATGAGATTTTACCGGGGAGGATTTTATTGGTCAAAGCTTTTATTGATGGTTTTAGATGGCAGTTTTTAAATTTTTATGGTTTTACTGAAAAAAAAGAGAGAGCTGAGATGCTTGAAGTTTTACCTCTTTTTATTAATGATTCAGAGCCATTGATTTTAGCAGGAGATTTTAATTGCATTTTAAGGGGTGAGCGCCGGTTCTCCAACGCAGTGAGCAGGAACTATGACAGATCCTCCTCTCTGCTCAAAAATATTGTCATAGATTTCAAGCTCACTGACGTTTTTAAAAAGTGTAATAGTCATTTATCCGAAGAGGCCGGCGTCACCTAGGGCAACGCTACCTGTAAGTCCCGAATCTATTTTATTTTCTGCTCTAATCAAGTACTGCCTTTTAACTGTAAGCTTTTAACCAATATATTTTCAGATCATAAATTATTGTCTTTTAAGGTGCAGTTAGGTGGCAATCACCAAAAGAAAAAAACATGGAAACTGAATGTCTCCCTTTTAAAAGACCCCAAAATTTTATCTGATTTTATTGTGTTTTACAAGTACTGCAGGCGGGTAAGGAACCCCAGAAGACCTATTACAGAATGGTGGGAAAGTATGAAGAAGAAGATCAAGACCTTTTTTATTAATAGGGGGAAACTCAAGGCCCAAGGAAAAAATAAATTTTACGACGATCTAAATACCCGCCTGCAGACACAGTACAAGCTCCGCGATCTGGGTAGGGATGTTAAAAAATAAATCCTTGATATTAAAAAAGAGATTTCACAGTGCCTGGAGCAGAAAAGTAAAGAAATAGTGTTTCGCTCCAAAATCCAACATCTTGAGGAGAACGAAACCTGCTCCAGGTACTTTTTTAAAAAAAATGCAAGAAAAACGTGCCCAGGTTGAGGAGCTTGGGGGGGTAAGAGATATAAATGGTATTCTCAAAAAGGTCCATGAATTTTACTCTGAATTATTTAACGAGAAAAAAATTGATAAACATTTTATGAAGGACTCGCTGAAGGGGATTGAAAATGTTTTAGATGCCGACTCTCAAAGATTTTTATTACAGGAAATCACCGAGCAAGAGGTTTTAGAGACGGTCAAGAGTTTTAAGAAGGACAAGGTGCCCGGCCCCGATGGTATACCCATTGAGTTTTATATTACCTTTTATGGCATTTTAAAAGAAGATTTATTTTCTCTTTTAAAAGATGTTTTTAGGTCTAAGGCTCTCCCGGGATCCTGGAAAAAAGGTGAGGTCTCCCTTTTATATAAAAAAGGCGACAAAACAGATATAAAAAATTGGAGACCGATCACATTGCTTTGCTGTGACTGTAAAATCATGGCAAAGCTATGTGCAAACAGGTTAAAAAAAGTCATCCACAAAATAATCCATCAAAACCAGGTCTGCGGGGTGCCCGGGAGAAGCATCTGGGACAATATTAACCTTTTAAAAGATGTTATTGATTTTACGAATGAAAGAAACGGGAAAGTTGCCATTTTATCTTTAGATTTTGAAAAGGCTTTCGACCGGGTGTCGTATTTTTACCTTTTTAAAGTTTTAAAGAAAATGGGTATACCAGAGGGGTTTGTATTATCTTTGAGAGCGTTTTATAACCAATGCACTAGCAAGATTTTAGTCAATGGTTTTAAGACTCAGGATGTTGTTTTAAAATCTGGTGTGAAACAGGGTTGTCCCTTGTCCCCACTACTTTTTATTTGCGCCTTGGAGCCTCTTTTAACCACAATAAGAAAAGATAAGCAGATACGCGGAGTCCCCCTGCCAGGCGGAGGGGGACTAGAGGCTAAAGTACTGGGGTACATGGATGATGTCGCCGTAATGTGTATGGACACCCCTGCAATCCAAAAGCAATCAAACAAGTAGAATATTTCTGTTCCGCCTCCGTTTTTAAAATACATTTTAACAAAAGTAGTATTTTAAATATTGGAGAGATGGTTTTATGTGATATCAACATTCCTGAGTCTGAGTCTATTAAGATTTTAGGTGTCACCTTCAGCGAGTCCAATGACGGCCTCAGGAATTGGGACACGGTTACAGAGAAGATCAATAAGAAATTATGCATGTGGAACCTAAGGAAGTTGACGATGGAGGGAAAGGTTTTAATTATCAAAATGATAGTTTTACCGATTTTATTATATCTTAGTATGGTGTTCCCTCCATCGGACCGTATTTTTAAAAAAATTAACAAGGCCTGTTTTAATTTCTTCTGGGGTTCCAGGATGGACAAGCTGCGGCGAGATACGGTAATGCTTCCTAAAAACAAAGGTGGAAAAGATTTTACGGATATAAAAACGTTTATTTTAATTAAGTATTTTAGCTACTGTTTTAACACTCTTTTTAAGGATAATTATTGGTCATTTTTTATTCGTTATAGCACTGGGTATTTTATGAGGAAGTTTGGGTGGTTTAAAGTGATTTTAAATTCTCCCTACTCTTTTAATTTAACTGCCTCTTATAGGATTTTAGAAAAAATAACGAATACTTTTAATCATGGCCCAAAGAGTGTGGAGTTTTTAAAAAACAGTAAGATGATTTTAAAAGATATTAATGATAACAAACTGATGGCCCCTATTAAGAATTTTAATGAAGATAAATGTAAGCAGACCTGGCGAAATATTAATGAAAACTATCTTTTTAACGTGCAGAAGGACCTGGCCTGGAGCTGCGTTCATGAGTGTCTTCCATGCCCGGGTATTCCAGCACCGAAGAGGATTGTCAAGCACCGCGGAGTGTCCAAGGGGAGTATGCAGAGAGGAGGAGGACATTTTCCACGTGATGTGGCATTGTTACTTTGCACGAAAAATATGGGTAAAAATGCTCCCCTTGATGAAGATTACTGGACTGAAAGTTTTATCTATGGACGGTGTCTTTTATGGGTGTCTGGAGTGCCCTTCAAGAATCAAAAGGACTATGGCATGGAAGATCACGAACTGCGTCAAAGTAGCTCTATGGTCGGCCCGGAATATTTTAGTTTTTAAAAATGATCTTATTTCCGAAGAAAATGTTTTAAAGATGGTTTTAGACGAAATGCACAATTATTATTTATGTGATAAAATGAGAACGCCTTTTATGTGCCACAAGTGGTTTTTAAGAGAGTGGGCCTCAGTTATATGATTTTATAAAACCTGTAAATTTTATGTCGCCTGTAAAAACGGTTTTATGATTTCTTATGTTAATGTAATCTTGTTATAATTTTAATAAACGATTTTTACCCCTTGGGGTAAATATCAACTTAAAAAAAAAATCTGTTCTTATCAGTTTAATATCTGATACGTCCCCTATCTGGGGACCATATATTAAATGGATTTTTCGAACAGGGAGATGGGAGATGTCCACTCCACGCATTGACCTGGTATTGCAGTACCTCCAGGACCGGTGCACCCCTTCTAATCCAGTATGAAAAACAGACTGAAATTGATTGCAAGCATCATCCTTCCAGCAAGTAAGTGGAAAGTTGTGTTGTGTGTGTCGTGCCTCCTTCAGCTTCTCCTCTGTCTGCCCAGTCAGTGCAGTGTTGCTTTTTGCATATAATACCTGCATCTAGTCTGTCAATCTCCTAATTGCATCAGCTGTTGGTTAGCTCCAGCACCAAGCAACCCAGCCAGCCAGTCTCCTCACACCCTGGATCCAATTAAGACAGATGATTGGTTAATTGGCTTATCACCTGAGTGAAGTGTTTGGACCTCCCTGTTTGATTCGGGCCTGTTGTGCACACCTGGGAGGGAGAGGGAGGGCTGCAGAGTCGTCCCTGGCAGGCGATTGAGCCTTTTTGTATCCAGTTGGCTAGATGTAACCATTTAGCTCTTCCAGTGCTTCAATAAATGAGTAAAGTTTGCCTGTGTCTCCCTCTTGTGGATCTTTTGAACAGGATTAATTGGAGGCTAAAAAGTAGCTCAGCACTTCCTATGCAGCTGGACCTACCTTGTCTGTTCAATGGACGGAACACTGCGCGTGTCACAAGAGCCTTGTCAGGTCAAGAGGTCAAAGAGGTCAAGTAAGGTCAGCTATTGGATGACATCACAAGGGCCCTGATGGAACACTCAACAATGGGGCCGTGACATCACAATCAACAACGCTTAGACTTTTTTTTATATTTTTTTTCCCCCCTTTCACTCACGACTATTCCTATCATGTTTTCTGCTTGGCGTGCTTTGGCACCGCACCAGGAATTTCGTGCGAAGAAAAGGTGTGTCCAAAAGTTGCGTGTGGGCGGAGCTATGCAGATAGCAAACACGAAAAGGAGCATGCTGGTGACTTCTGAGCGTAGGACGCGCGCGCGTTTTGCCCGGTTTGTGAGAGAAAGAATCCTCCCGGACTGTGTATAGGGCTGGGGACAGTAGTCTATTGCCTTCATTAGTGCTCTGCATTGGGGACCATCGGCCTGTAATGCGAACCCTTTTCAGGTTATCGCTTCTCGGCCTTTTGGCTAAGATCAAGTGTAGTATCGAGAGGGGCTGCCTTGGTCTTGGCCTGAGGTGCTCCGGGTACCCTGACCTTCGGCCTTGGGGAAAGGCAGCAGTTTATAGCTGCTGCTGGACCCCTTGCTGCTATTGGAGGGAAGGACTAGTCCCGGAGCAACGAGGAGCGATCACCTTACCTGCCCACTATTTTCTTGGTGGGTGAAGGGTCCCTGCGAGCCTGGAAGAGATGAAGTCCATGGATGTGCCAGAAGTCCAAGCTTCCAAAAGCAATGAAGTACCAAGCGGTGAAGTTCCTGTGTATGCGAGGATTAAGAATGGAGTACGTTTTGTTCTGAAGGATTCGCAGAAAAAGGAACATGGACTGTCGTTTTTGGTGGAAAAGGTCCTGATCGCTTTATTTGGGATTCAGAAGCACCAGGTACTTTCAATGTTAGAGTTCCCTAAGAGGGGATACTATGACGTTGTTTTCAACACAGATGAAGATTATAATTTGTTTTTGAGTCACCTTGAACTTTGTAAAAGGGACCCGGTGTTGGAGGGTGTGGAAATATTTCCTCATTTTCCAAGGAAGGAAAGAATACTGGTTATTCAAATGTACAGCCCGTATGTGCCAGAAGAAGATATTATGTTTTTTCTTTCCAGATTCTGTGACAATGTGATTTGTTTAGGGAAAATTTATAACCAGTACGGTTTCTGTACCACTAAATGGAGGTTTATGGTAAATTTGAGATGTGATGGAGAAGGAAAAATTTTTTTCCCTCCTAGTCGGTTCAGAATTGGGGCAATTAATGGAAATTTGTTTTTTGCGGGAATGCCATGTTTTTGTCGCAATTGTAAACAATATGGGCATGAAAAGGAAAATTGTTCATCTATATGGTGTCATAAGTGTGAAACAAAAGGTCATGATGCAAAGGATTGTTCACAAACAAGAAGCTGTAATCTGTGTGGCAGTAATTTACACGTGTATAGTGCTTGTCCAAATAGTCAAAAGGGAAAGAAAAAGGAAAAGAAAGAAGATAAAAAAAGGGAAGCTCAGGAAGAAGCTAGGGTTTTAGAATTAGAAGATATAGCTGGGGGTATTGCAGAAGAAAAGATAGAAAGGAAAGTTGAAAAAGAGAAAGGGGCAGAAAGAAAGATAGAAAGGAAAGTTGAAAAAGAGAAAGTGGTGGATAAGAAGAAGAAAATGGAAAAGGAGATGGGCTTAGAAATATCTGATTCAGAAAGGGAAAGTAGTAGTACTAAAATGCCAGAAGCATACAAGGCTTGGAAGGATTATTTGGAGAAAGAATACCCTGGTGGATCACTAGGGAAGGCAAGGAATAGAGTGTTAGAAATGTATGAAGAAGACCCAGTTAGTTTTCAAAAAGAATATGGGTTAGAAAGTTTGTTCGTCAAAATGTTGAATGAGAAAATTGATGTTACGATGGAGGAATTACAGCTCATGCAAGATACTTTACTAATTGCTGCTTTGAGAAAAAAGAAAAAAGTTCTAGTTTAATGATTGTTTGGTTGTTATTAGGAAAGAGGAGAAAATGTATGTTTTGTTATGTTAAATAATAATGTTTTTATAAAAAAATAATAAGAAATATGGATTAAAAATTAAAAAAAGCAAAAACTTTGATATAGGATGATGAAGCGCTTACACGGTGATTAACTCAATATGTATTGCGTCTTCTGACACTATCAACTAAAATCTGTTCTTATCAGTTTAATATCTGATACGTCCCCTATCTGGGGACCATATATTAAATGGATTTTTCGAACAGGGAGATGGAAAAAGAGCTTGCTCTGTCCACTCCACGCATTGACCTGGTATTGCAGTACGTCCAGGACCGATGCACCCCTTCTAATCCAGTATGAAAAACAGAATGAAATTGATTGCAAGCATCATCCTTCCAGCAAGTAAGTGGAAAGTTGTGTTGTGTGTGTCGTGCCTCCTTCAGCTTCTCCTCTGTCTGCCCAGTCAGTGCAGTGTTGCTTTTTGCATATAATACCTGCATCTAGTCTGTCAATCTCCTAATTGCATCAGCTGTTGGTTAGCTCCAGCACCAAGCAACCCAGCCAGCCAGTCTCCTCACACCCTGGATCCAATTAAGACAGATGATTGGTTAATTGGCTTATCACCTGAGTGAAGTGTTTGGACCTCCCTGCTTGATTCGGGCCTGTTGTGCACACCTGGGAGGGGGAGGGAGGGCTGCAGAGTCGTCCCTGGCAAGCGATTGAGCCTTTTTGTATCCAGTTGGCTGGATGTAACCATTTAGCTCTTCCAGTGCTTCAATAAATGAGTAAAGTTTGCCTGTGTCTCCCTCTTGTGGATCTTTTGAACAGGATTAATTGGAGGCTAAAAAGTAGCCCAGCACTTCCTATGCAGCTGGACCTACCTTGTCTGTTCAATGGACGGAACACTGCGCGTGTCACAAGAGCCTTGTCAGGTCAAGAGGTCAAAGAGGTCAAGTAAGGTCAGCTATTGGATGACATCGCAAGGGCCCTGATGGAACACTCAACAATGGGGCCGTGACATCACAATCATCAACGCTTAGATTTTTTTTTTTTTTCCTTTCACTCACGACTATTCCTATCATGTTTTCTGCTTGGCGTGCTTTGGCACCGCACCAGGAATTTCGTGCGAAGAAAAGGCGTGTCCAAAAGTTGCGTGTGGGCGGAGCTATGCAGATAGCAAACACGAAAAGGAGCATGCTGGTGACTTCTGAGCGTAGGACGCGCGCGCGTTTTCCCCGGTTTGTGAGAGAAAGAAGCCTCCCGGACTGTGTATAGGGCTGGGGACAGTAGTCTATTGCCTTCATTAGTGCTCTGCATTGGGGACCATCGGCCTGTAATGCGAACCCTTTTCAGGTTATCGCTTCTCGGCCTTTTGGCTAAGATCAAGTGTAGTATCTGTTCTTCAGTCCTGTAGAGCTATGCTCCAGGCTGTACTCCTTCCATGGCTTGCCATGGTCGTTGAGCGGAACGGAGAACCACACAGCAACCCTGGGTGGCGGAACATGGGGGGAGTATTGTACTCTCATGTGAAGCTACCTCTGAGCTCTGCTGGATCGATGCCATCTAGGCCGAGTTGTGTTGAAAGCCCAAAGTGCGAGTGCCCCGGGGGGTGGTGCCCCTGGGGTGCCTAAACTCACGGGTTAAGTCCGGCCCACGAGTGACGGCACATTTGCACAAGCACTTTCTTTCTCACAATTTTAGCACACACCTCTATTTGCTCGGCTTCGGCCTTGAAGATACGAGGAATTTTTATAATTCCGGCCGAATGTCTGGGCCTTAAGGGCAAAACATTTCACTTATTTATTTTTTATGTCACTGTGTGCACTTTACACGTTGTGTGTCCACTAGGATTTTCAAGGGTTGCGGCGCCCTAACGGGTACCCCCTCCTTGAGGTCTAGGGGGGGTGTGTGTGGCCATTTTGGTTCCTCACCCCCCTGCCAAACCCCTTGGGCTCTCCCTCCGGGGAGAGTCCAGACCTTGTTGAAGCTCCTGGCTGACGCCTTGGGTGGCAGCCTAGGCGAAAGCCGGGAGCATAGATGGGCGTACCCTTGGCTTCGGCTGAGGGTTGCCATTGGTCTCAGTCCCTTGCAGGAGCTTAACGGCCCCGGAGGGATTGGGAATGGTTTGTGGGGGGCTCTTCTCTTCGGAGAGGGCCTGCGATAGACCGCGACCTAGTGCACGATTTTTGTGTGGCACGCTGCACGATTTTGGCACGAGGTGAGAGCACGACTTTGGGCTTTCGATAAAATAGAAAAAAAAAAAAATCTGTTCTTATCAGTCTGCCTTTTCTTGCCGGCCCAGGTCCTTGTGGGTACCCCCTGCACTCTGCCTTTGAGCATCGTTGATTAAATTCAGCTTCAGCTCACTGCTGCTATTGGGTGTAGGGCTATTCCCCAGGGAACAAGAGTGCTCTGGTCTCCGACCTCCTCTTGGCCTGTGGCTTAATAGTCTTGGTGTACGACGTTAGACAGTGCTTACTTGGATCTAGACAGCCCCGAACACGACAGCTGGAAGATCTTCTCCGACTGCGATCCAGGAGAAGACTTTGCGAAGACTCGACGAGGAACCCCGACGACGAGGACTGAAGACTCCGGCCTGAAGACTCCGGCCTCGGGGGACCCCGACGAGGAGAAGAGGCTCGGCGAAGCCCTACCCCGGAAGAAGCTCCGCCCTTCCCCGGAAGAAGCTCCGCCCAGCAAGAAGACGTTCCTGGGAGAGGAAGGCAGGAAGAAGGAAGAAGCCATGGCCTCTACCTCAACCTCCAAGCCTCCCAAGAAGAAGACGAAGAAGACCGCAGAAGGAAGAAAGGCCACGGCAGAGGCCCTCCAGGACCCTTCAGCCTCCACTTCCTCGGCTGCGGACCCGGTGGCACCCGCCCCTCCGAAGCAACAGGACGGCCAGAAGCCCAGTCCCGGCTCCCCTCCCCTGGAGCCCTGGATGAGGCAGACGGTCGTCCTGAAGCTGAAGGAAGTGGACGGGAGAACACCGGACCTGAGCCAGGATGTGTTCGGCAAGAAGATGGTCCTGGAGCAGGGATTTGCCAAGCCGGAGGTGACGAGCATCCACGCCTTCTTCACTGGGATCTTCTGGATAACCTTTGCCTCCGTGAACACCTGCAAGAGGTACTGGGAGATGGTGAAGGCCGCACAGCCGGACTCCCCCTTTCGACGCTTTGTGGGCAGCTGCCCAGTCCAGAGAGAAGAAAGGAGAGTGACCGTTGCCATGCGGAACCCACACATCCCAGGCAAGGATATCGTCACCTACCTGAAGCGCTTCTGTACCGTGATGAGGGACCCCACCCACATCCTGGATGGAAACGGCTTCTGGACCGGCAAGTGGTCAGTCATCGTCCGCCTGAACAGGGATTCCACAGACCCGGATGGCGTGCAACACCTGCCCCCGACCTTCTCGCTGGGCAACTCCCAAGCGCTCGTCTACTACCCCGACATGCCGCAGACCTGCAGGAAATGTGGCAAGAAGGGGCACAGGCTGAGCGACTGCAAGGAAGTGGCCTGCTGGATCTGTCGAGTGACAGGGCACGAAACCCGGGACTGCCCTAAGAAGACGGCTTGCAACCTGTGCGGCCTGGCGTCGCACATCTACAAGGACTGCCCACAAAGAGAACGCACCTGGGCAGCAGTCGCAGCCAGAGCACCGGCCAGCGGGAACCCCACCGCAACCGCACCTCCGGCAGCAACAAAACCCAAAGCGAAGGAGTCCAAAAAGAAGGAGGGTAAGCAGACACCTGCCCCAGGCCATGCTTCCGTTCCCCCCCTCTCCCGCCCCCCCTCCCGCCCCGTAGTCACCACCACTGAGGATTCCCTTATCCAACTGCCCATTACCTCAGTGATACCCTCCACCGGCCCAAGCCCAACCCGCCCCATTGTCACCACTGCAGCAGCACTAATCCCCCCTCCAGCTGCTGTAGCCCTCTCTTTGGAGGATTTTCCCCCTCTTGCCTCCCCAGAGGTCAGGAAAGGGAAGAGGAAGGAGAGAGACAGCCCCATCGCGGACCAATCCAAAAAGAAGATGGTTGTGGCAGAGGAAGGGGCCTCACCCAACAAAGAGGAAACAGAACAGCAGACGGAAGAACCGGAGGCCACTAACGAGGACCCCCAACAACAAACCCTCCACCCCCCTGTTAGCCTCGACGAGACCGAGGTGGAGGAAATGGTGGCCAACGGAGCAACCGCCGACCCAATACGGCTACAGATAACCCTAGAGGAGATCGTAGCGAACTTTGCGCTGTTGCAGGGGCGACCCCCGGACAGCGGACAAGAAACGGAGAAGCCGCCGGACGACCGGAGTGGTAACTAAGATGTATCGTTTTTCGCTAACCTCTTTTTTTCTCTCACATGATGGCGAATTTTAACCTTTTTACCATTAATGTTAGGAGCATCAGGGACAGGTTCAGACGTCAGACGGTACTAACCTTTCTTACTGCACAGGTTGCCGACGTGTTTATGTTACAGGAGTGTTCTTTGCCCCCCTCTAGGTCACACAACCATCTGGCCAGGGAGTGGTCCCACGGCCCGTCCTACTGGTCCGGGGGTGGCGACTGCAAGTCGGCCGGGGTTGCCATCCTCCTCAGGGGAAACGCGTTCACACTTGACTCCGTCCAGGAGCTCGTCTGCGGCAGACTACTTGTCGTAGACGGCTCCTGGGCGGGAGAGCCGGTTAGGCTCATCAACGTGTACGCCTCCCCTGACAAGGGTGAGCGACTGGAGTTATTCCAGGCCCTCCGACTGCAACTCGCCACCACCAGGACCGTAGTGATGGCCGGGGATTTCAACTGCCCGATCGAGGGGGACGGACGCAGCTCCGGGACGTCAAGCAAGCTTGATGTCACTTCCAAACTGCTCATTGAGATGGTGACCGAAGCGCGTCTGCAGGACGTTGTGGGTTCCATGGGGAACGGCTCCATTAATTATACGTGGAGCCGACCCAATGGCTCACTCCGCTCCCGGATCGACTTTGTGTTTACCTCTCGGGCAGTCAGGCAGTGTGGACACTCTATGGTCCCTTGCTTCTTCTCCGATCACAGGGCCATTCAGGTCCAGTGCACCCTAGGCACCGGGTTCCCCCCCGGCCGAGGGTCCTGGAAACTGAACTGCGCCCTGCTAAATCGCGAGGATGTGCTTGCGGAACTTAGGGAGGTCTACACAGCCTGGCGGAATGTCAAATGCTTGTTCAAACAGACTAGTGACTGGTGGGAGTATGTTAAAGTCCAGTTTCGTTGTTTCTTTCAGGCCAAACAACAACATCAGGCATGTGAGAAGAAGAGGGCCTTCAGAGCGCTGCAGCGAGAGCTGCGGTCCCTGCAAGACCTTCACCGGTGCGGCTGGAACGTTAGGCGGGAGCTGGAGGAGGCCAAAAAGAACCTGAAAAGGCACTTTGAGGAGGAATCCAAGCAGATCGTCTTCCGTTCCAAAGTGGAAAACCTGGAGAAGGATGAGAAGTGTAACTCGTTCTTTTTCAGGAAACTCCACGCCGGCCACATGCCCCTGAACGAACTTCGAGACAAAGACGGCAACATGCGTTCGGGGAAGGAGGAAGTAATGGGAGTCGTCACAGACTACTACAGCGACCTCTACTCCCTGAGGAACACCGACCAGAAGGCCGCCGATAAATTCCTGTCAGGTATCACTAACCACCTTGATCCTGCAGGTACGGAGGCCATGGATGACCCTCTGACGGTGGGGGAGGTGCTCTCTGCCGCTAGATCCTTTAAGTCCGGCAGGACCCCGGGCAGTGACGGCCTCCCAGCAGAGCTCTATGTAGCGCTGGGGGACCTGATCTGTCCGGACCTGTTGGAACTCTATGAGGAGATGGTGGTGGAGGGTACAATGCCCCCATCCTTGAGGGAAGGAATGATCACGATCCTGTATAAGCGGAAGGGGGAGAGATGTGACCTGAGAAACTGGCGTCCCATCTCTCTCCTGAACGTGGACTACAAGATCCTCGCCAAGGTGCTAGCCAACAGGCTGAAGGTCGTCATCGGCAGAATCATCCACCCGGACCAGACCTGTGGCATTCCCGGCCGCAGGATCGCAGACAGCCTCGCTCTCGTGAGAGACACGGTACACTACGTCAAGGACCGCCGCGTACATGCGGCCCTGGTCAGCCTGGACCAGGAGAAGGCCTTTGACCGAGTGTCCCATGCGTTCATGGGCAGGGCTTTGCGCAGGCTGGGTCTAGGCAGGAGGTTCTGTTCGTTTGTTGACCTGATGTACTTTGACATTTGCAGCACGGTGTTGGTGAACGGCTGGAAGACTGACCCCTTTTCGGTTCGCTCAGGGGTCAGACAAGGCTGCCCTCTTTCACCTCTCCTTTTTGTTTGTGTTATAGAATCCTTCGCGGAGTCTGTCCGGCAGAATGGAGAGATCAGAGGGATCACCGCACCAGGACCTGGACACCACGAGGTCAAGTGCTCGCTGTACATGGATGATGTGACTGTCTTCTGCGCTGACCGGCGTTCGGTGACTGCACTCGTCCAGACCTGCGAGGAGTTCGGACAAGCTTCAGGGGCCAAAGTCAACTGCGGCAAGTCAGAAGCCATGCTCTTCGGGGACTGGCAACTGGCCTCTTCTGCCCCCTTCCCATTTACCATCAAATCGGGCTTCATCAAAATTCTGGGAGTCTGGTTCGGGAAGGAAGGCGCAGCCCTCAAGTCTTGGGAAGAACGCTTGGCCAAAGTAAACCAAAGAATTGGACTGTGGAGCATTAGACACCTCACGATTGAAGGGAAAGCACTCGTCCTGCGAAATGAAGTTTTGCCTGTGCTACAATACACCGCACAGGCATGGCCCCCTCTTGCCACCGTTTCCAGGGCCATCACCAGGACAGTGTTTCGCTTCATCTGGGGATCTAAGATGGACAGAGTGAAACGAGCCATCATGTACAAAGAGCCCCGCAAGGGCGGAAAGGGCATACCGGACCTGCCCACTTTACTGCGGATCGCCTTTGTTTGTGACAGCGTTCGTCGGACTCTGAGAACTGCTAACGGCTCTGCGGGCAAGGCTATGTCTCGCTTCTTCCTCCTGCCCCTCTGGAGGGGTCTGGGCTGGGACAAGTGGGACAGCTCCATCCCTTACAACTGGCACGCTCCCTGGTTCTACGGGGACGTCGTCAGGTTTGTGAGGGAACACCAGCTGGAGGGCCTCAAACCCGACTTGTGGAAGCCAAAAACTATCCACAAACTCATCAGAGCAAAGGACGTGCTTGAGTCAATTCCAGGGATCCAGGACGACACACTAGAGACAGCTTGGACTAATGTGTCGTCAAACAGGTTGACTAACGGGCATAAGGACTTGTCATGGATGGCCATTCAGGGCGGACTGCCAATCCGGTCATTCATGCATGCCCGTAATCTGAGCAAAACCCGGTACTGCCCCAGGTGCCCTTTCGTGGAGGAAACACCTTACCACCTGTTTTGGGGGTGCCGCTTTGCACAGCGCCTGTTGGATGCCCTGGAACATGAACTCAAAGACTCAGTGCCCAGGAACAGCCTGCAACACACTTCGGTGCTGTACGGACTATTTCCTGGAATCCATACTGTCAGAGCCATCCAGGAGGCCTGGCGCCTTATGAACTGTTTTAAGGACGCTATTTGGTTTGCTAGGAACCGGCTCATTCTCAGGAGGGAGAACAAGTCCGTCCAGGACTGCCGCAGACTTATCCATAGTATGCTGCAGGACTACAACATCTCGGACGTCGACGAAGAAGAAGAGGACTAAACCCCTCTCCTTCCCCTTCTCCCCCCGTTTGTATTTGTCTTCTCAATAAAGATAAGGACATGTGATTCCCCCTCCCTATCCCCTCCTTCCCACCTCCCCTTCCCCTCATCACTGTCTAAATGCTTTGTTGGAAGGTTTTGTGATTGAATAGGTATGCTAGTGTAGCATTCATTGCGATGTATAGTGTGGGTTAGCCTGTGCTTTACATAACAATGCCATGCTCGCAAAGACGACTGTAAGTAATTTATTATGTACTGTTTCATGGCCTGTGCTGCGTCACAGTACTAATGTATGTAAGTATGATGACTGATCGTAATAAAGACGTTTCAATCAAAAAATCTGTTCTTATCAGTCTGCCTTTTCTTGCCGGCCCAGGTCCTTGTGGGTACCCCCTGCACTCTGCCTTTGAGCATCGTTGATTAAATTCAGCTTCAGCTCACTGCTGCTATTGGGTGTAGGGCTATTCCCCAGGGAACAAGAGTGCTCTGGTCTCCGACCTCCTCTTGGCCTGTGGCTTAATAGTCTTGGTGTACGACGTTAGACAGTGCTTACTTGGATCTAGACAGCGCCGAACACGACAGCTGGAAGATCTTCTCCGACTGCGATCCAGGAGAAGACTTTGCGAAGACTCGACGAGGAACCCCGACGACGAGGACTGAAGACTCCGGCCTGAAGACTCCGGCCTCGGGGGACCCCGACGAGGAGAAGAGGCTCGGCGAAGCCCTACCCCGGAAGAAGCTCCGCCCTTCCCCGGAAGAAGCTCCGCCCAGCAAGAAGACGTTCCTGGGAGAGGAAGGCAGGAAGAAGGAAGAAGCCATGGCCTCTACCTCAACCTCCAAGCCTCCCAAGAAGAAGACGAAGAAGACCGCAGAAGGAAGAAAGGCCACGGCAGAGGCCCTCCAGGACCCTTCAGCCACCACTTCCTCGGCTGCGGACCCGGTGGCACCCGCCCCTCCGAAGCAACAGGACGGCCAGAAGCCCAGTCCCCGGCTCCCCTCCCCTGGAGCCCTGGATGAGGCAGACGGTCGTCCTGAAGCTGAAGGAAGTGGACGGGAGAACACCGGACCTGAGCCAGGATGTGTTCGGCAAGAAGATGGTCCTGGAGCAGGGATTTGCCAAGCCGGAGGTGACGAGCATCCACGCCTTCTTCACTGGGATCTTCTGGATAACCTTTGCCTCCGTGAACACCTGCAAGAGGTACTGGGAGATGGTGAAGGCCGCACAGCCGGACTCCCCCTTTCGACGCTTTGTGGGCAGCTGCCCAGTCCAGAGAGAAGAAAGGAGAGTGACCGTCGCCATGCGGAACCCACACATCCCAGGCAAGGATATCGTCACCTACCTGAAGCGCTTCTGTACCGTGATGAGGGACCCCACCCACATCCTGGATGGAAACGGCTTCTGGACCGGCAAGTGGTCAGTCATCGTCCGCCTGAACAGGGATTCCACAGACCCGGATGGCGTGCAACACCTGCCCCCGACCTTCTCGCTGGGCAACTCCCAAGCGCTCGTCTACTACCCCGACATGCCGCAGACCTGCAGGAAATGTGGCAAGAAGGGGCACAGGCTGAGCGACTGCAAGGAAGTGGCCTGCTGGATCTGTCGAGTGACAGGGCACGAAACCCGGGACTGCCCTAAGAAGACGGCTTGCAACCTGTGCGGCCTGGCGTCGCACATCTACAAGGACTGCCCACAAAGAGAACGCACCTGGGCAGCAGTCGCAGCCAGAGCACCGGCCAGCGGGAACCCCACCGCAACCGCACCTCCGGCAGCAACAAAACCCAAAGCGAAGGAGTCCAAAAAGAAGGAGGGTAAGCAGACACCTGCCCTAGGCCATGCTTCCGTTCCCCCCCTCTCCCGCCCCCCCTCTCACCCCGTTGACACCACCACTGAGGATTCCCTTATCCAACTGCCCATTACCTCAGTGATACCCTCCACCGCCCCAAGCCCAACCCGCCCCATTGTCACCACTGCAGCAGCACTAATCCCCCCTCCAGCTGCTGTAGCCCTCTCTTTGGAGGATTTTCCCCCTCTTGCCTCCCCAGAGGTCAGGAAAGGGAAGAGGAAGGAGAGAGACAGCCCCATCGCGGACCAATCCAAAAAGAAGATGGTTGTGGCAGAGGAAGGGGCCTCACCCAACAAAGAGGAAACAGAACAGCAGACGGAAGAACCGGAGGCCACTAACGAGGACCCCCAACAACAAACCCTCCACCCCCCTGTTAGCCTCGACGAGACCGAGGTGGAGGAAATGGTGGCCAACGGAGCAACCGCCGACCCGATACGGCTACAGATAACCCTAGAGGAGATCGTAGCGAACTTTGCGCTGTTGCAGGGGCGACCCCCGGACAGCGGACAAGAAACGGAGAAGCCGCCGGACGACCGGAGTGGTAACTAAGATGTATCGTTTTTCGCTAACCTCTTTTTTTCTCTCACATGATGGCGAATTTTAACCTTTTTACCATTAATGTTAGGAGCATCAGGGACAGGTTCAGACGTCAGACGGTACTAACCTTTCTTACTGCACAGGTTGCCGACGTGTTTATGTTACAGGAGTGTTTTTTGCCCCCCTCTAGGTCACACAACCATCTGGCCAGGGAGTGGTCCCACGGCCCGTCCTACTGGTCCGGGGGTGGCGACTGCAAGTCGGCCGGGGTTGCCATCCTCCTCAGGGGAAACGCGTTCACACTTGACTCCGTCCAGGAGCTCGTCTGCGGCAGACTACTTGTCGTAGACGGCTCCTGGGCGGGAAAGCCGGTTAGGCTCATCAACGTGTACGCCTCCCCTGACAAGGGTGAGCGACTGGAGTTATTCCAGGCCCTCCGACTGCAACTCGCCACCACCAGGACCGTAGTGATGGCCGGGGATTTCAACTGCCCGATCGAGGGGGACGGACGCAGCTCCGGGACGTCAAGCAAGCTTGATGTCACTTCCAAACTGCTCATTGAGATGGTGACCGAAGCGCGTCTGCAGGACGTTGTGGGTTCCATGGGGAACGGCTCCATTAATTATACGTGGAGCCGACCCAATGGCTCACTCCGCTCCCGGATCGACTTTGTGTTTACCTCTCGGGCAGTCAGGCAGTGTGGACACTCTATGGTCCCTTGCTTCTTCTCCGATCACAGGGCCATTCAGGTCCAGTGCACCCTAGGCACCGGGTTCCCCCCCGGCCGAGGGTCCTGGAAACTGAACTGCGCCCTGCTGAATCGCGAGGATGTGCTTGCGGAACTTAGGGAGGTCTACACAGCCTGGCGGAATGTCAAATGCTTGTTCAAACAGACTAGTGACTGGTGGGAGTATGTTAAAGTCCAGTTTCGTTGTTTCTTTCAGGCCAAACAACAACATCAGGCATGTGAGAAGAAGAGGGCCCTCAGAGCGCTGCAGCGAGAGCTGCGGTCCCTGCAAGACCTTCACCGGTGCGGCTGGAACGTTAGGCGGGAGCTGGAGGAGGCCAAAAAGAACCTGAAAAGGCACTTTGAGGAGGAATCCAAGCAGATCGTCTTCCGTTCCAAAGTGGAAAACCTGGAGAAGGATGAGAAGTGTAACTCGTTCTTTTTCAGGAAACTCCACGCCGGCCACATGCCCCTGAACGAACTTCGAGACAAAGACGGCAACATGCGTTCGGGGAAGGAGGAAGTAATGGGAGTCGTCACAGACTACTACAGCGACCTCTACTCCCTGAGGAACACCGACCAGAAGGCCGCCGATAAATTCCTGTCAGGTATCACTAACCACCTTGATCCTGCAGGTACGGAGGCCATGGATGACCCTCTGACGGTGGGGGAGGTGCTCTCTGCCGCTAGATCCTTTAAGTCCGGCAGGACCCCGGGCAGTGATGGCCTCCCAGCAGAGCTCTATGTAGCGCTGGGGGACCTGATCTGTCCGGACCTGTTGGAACTCTATGAGGAGATGGTGGTGGAGGGTAGGATGCCCCCATCACTGAGGGAAGGAATGATCACGATCCTGTATAAGCGGAAGGGGGAGAGATGTGACCTGAGAAACTGGCGTCCCATCTCTCTCCTGAACGTGGACTACAAGATCCTCGCCAAGGTGCTAGCCAACCGGCTGAAGGTCGTCATCGGCAGAATCATCCACCCGGACCAGACCTGTGGCATTCCCGGCCGCAGGATCGCAGACAGCCTCGCTCTCGTGAGAGACACGGTACACTACGTCAAGGACCGCCGCGTACATGCGGCCCTGGTCAGCCTGGACCAGGAGAAGGCCTTTGACCGAGTGTCCCATGCGTTCATGGGCAGGGCTTTGCGCAGGCTGGGTCTAGGCAGGAGGTTCTGTTCGTTTGTTGACCTGATGTACTTTGACATTTGCAGCACGGTGTTGGTGAACGGCTGGAAGACTGACCCCTTCTCGATTCGCTCCGGGGTCAGACAAGGCTGCCCTCTTTCACCTCTCCTTTTTGTTTGTGTTATAGAATCCTTCGCGGAGTCTGTCCGGCAGAATGGAGAGATCAGAGGGATCACCGCACCAGGACCTGGACACCACGAGGTCAAGTGCTCGCTGTACATGGATGATGTGACTGTCTTCTGCGCTGACCGGCGTTCGGTGACTGCACTCGTCCAGACCTGCGAGGAGTTCGGACAAGCTTCAGGGGCCAAAGTCAACTGCGGCAAGTCAGAAGCCATGCTCTTCGGAGACTGGCAACTGGCTTCTTCTGCCCCCTTCCCATTTACCATCAAATCGGGCTTCATCAAAATTCTGGGAGTCTGGTTCGGGAAGGAAGGCGCAGCCCTCAAGTCTTGGGAAGAACGCTTGGCCAAAGTAAACCAAAGAATTGGACTGTGGAGCATTAGACACCTCACGATTGAAGGGAAAGCACTCGTCCTGCGAAATGAAGTTTTGCCTGTGCTACAATACACCGCACAGGCATGGCCCCCTCTTGCCACCGTTTCCAGGGCCATCACCAGGACAGTGTTTCGCTTCATCTGGGGATCTAAGATGGACAGAGTGAAACGAGCCATCATGTACAAAGAGCCCCGCAAGGGCGGAAAGGGCATACCGGACCTGCCCACTTTACTGCGGATCGCCTTTGTTTGTGACAGTGTTCGTCGGACCCTGAGAACTGCTAACGGCTCTGCGGGCAAGGCTATGTCTCGCTTCTTCCTCCTGCCCCTCTGGAGGGGTCTGGGCTGGGACAAGTGGGACAGCTCCATCCCTTACAACTGGCACGCTCCCTGGTTCTACGGGGACGTCGTCAGGTTTGTGAGGGAACACCAGCTGGAGGGCCTCAAACCCGACTTGTGGAAGCCAAAAACTATCCACAAACTCATCAGAGCAAAGGACGTGCTTGAGTCAATTCCAGGGATCCAGGACGACACACTAGAGACAGCTTGGACTAATGTGTCGTCAAACAGGTTGACTAACGGGCATAAGGACTTGTCATGGATGGCCATTCAGGGCGGACTGCCAATCCGGTCATTCATGCATGCCCGTAATCTGAGCAAAACCCGGTACTGCCCCAGGTGCCCTTTCGTGGAGGAAACACCTTACCACCTGTTTTGGGGGTGCCGCTTTGCACAGCGCCTGTTGGATGCCCTGGAACATGAACTCAAAGACTCAGTGCCCAGGAACAGCCTGCAACACACTTCGGTGCTGTACGGACTATTTCCTGGAATCCATACTGTCAGAGCCATCCAGGAGGCCTGGCGCCTTATGAACTGTTTTAAGGACGCTATTTGGTTTGCTAGGAACCGGCTCATTCTCAGGAGGGAGAACAAGTCCGTCCAGGACTGCCGCAGACTTATCCATAGTATGCTGCAGGACTACAACATCTCGGACGTCGACGAAGAAGAAGAGGACTAAACCCCTCTCCTTCCCCTTCTCCCCCCGTTTGTATTTGTCTTCTCAATAAAGATAAGGACATGTGATTCCCCCTCCCTATCCCCTCCTTCCCACCTCCCCTTCCCCTCATCACTGTCTAAATGCTTTGTTGGAAGGTTTTGTGATTGAATAGGTATGCTAGTGTAGCATTCATTGCGATGTATAGTGTGGGTTAGCCCGTGCTTTACATAACAATGCCATGCTCGCAAAGACGACTGTAAGTAATTTATTATGTACTGTTTCATGGCCTGTGCTGCGTCACAGTACTAATGTATGTAAGTATGATGACTGATCGTAATAAAGACGTTTCAATCAAAAAAAATCTGTTCTTATCAGTTTAATATCTGATACGTCCCCTATCTGGGGACCATATATTAAATGGATTTTTCGAACAGGGAGATGGAAAAAGAGCTTGCTCTGTCCACTCCACGCATTGACCTGGTATTGCAGTACCTCCAGGACCGGTGCACCCCTTCTAATGCAGTATGAAAAACAGAATGAAATTGAAATGGATTGCAAGCATCATCCTTCCAGCCAAGCAAGTGGAAAGTTGTGTTGTGTGTGTCGTGCCTCCTTCAGCTTCTCCTCTCTCTGTCTGGCCAGTCAGTCAGTGCAGTGTTGCTTTTTGCATATAATACCTGCATCTAGTCTGTCAATCTCCTAATTGCATCAGCTGTTGGTTGTTTCCAGCACCAAGCAACCCAGTCAGCCCCAGTGTCGTCACACCCTGGATCCAATTAAGACTGATGATTGGTTAATTGGCTTATCACCTGAATGAATTGTTTGGACCTCCTCCACGTTTGATTTGGGCCTGTTGTGCACACCTCGGAGGGGTTGGTTGCTGAGTCGTCTCTGGCAGGCAATTGACCCCTTTTTGTATCAGGTTGGCTGGATGTAACCATTTAGCTTTTGCAGTGCTTCAATAAATGAGTAAAGTTTGCCTGTGTCTCCCTCTTGTGGATCTTTTGAACTGGATTACTTGGTGGCTAAAAAGTAGCCCAGCACTTCCTATGCAGCTGGACCTACCTTGTCTGTTCAATGGACGGAACACTGCGCGTGTCACAAGAGCCTTGTCAGGTCAAGAGGTCAAAGAGGTCAAGTAAGGTCAGCTATTGGATGACATCACAAGGGCCCTGATGGAACACTCAACAATGTTATAGAATCCTTCGCGGAGTCTGTCCGGCAGAATGGAGAGATCAGAGGGATCACCGCACCAGGACCTGGACACCACGAGGTCAAGTGCTCGCTGTACATGGATGATGTGACTGTCTTCTGCGCTGACCGGCGTTCGGTGACTACACTCGTCCAGACCTGCGAGGAGTTCGGACAAGCTTCAGGGGCCAAAGTCAACTGCGGCAAGTCAGAAGCCATGCTCTTCGGAGACTGGCAACTGGCTTCTTCTGCCCCCTTCCCATTTACCATCAAATCGGGCTTCATCAAAATTCTGGGAGTCTGGTTCGGGAAGGAAGGCGCAGCCCTCAAGTCTTGGGAAGAACGCTTGGCCAAAGTAAACCAAAGAATCGGACTGTGGAGCATTAGACACCACACGATTGAAGGTAAAGCACTCGTCCTGCGAAATGAAGTTTTGCCTGTGCTCCAATACACCGCACAGGCATGGCCCCCTCTTGCCACCGTTTCCAGGGCCATCACCAGGACAGTGTTTTGCTTTATCTGGGGATCTAAGATGGACAGAGTGAAACGAGCCATCATGTACAAAGAGCCCCGCAAGGGCGGAAAGGGCATACCGGACCTGCCCACTTTACTGCGGATCGCCTTTGTTTGTGACAGCGTTCGTCGGACTCTGAGAACTGCTAACGGCTCTGCGGGCAAGGCTATGTCTCGCTTCTTCCTCCTGCCCCTCTGGAGGGGTCTGGGCTGGGACAAGTGGGACAGCTCCATCCCTTACAACTGGCACGCTCCCTGGTTCTACGGGGACGTCGTCAGGTTTGTGAGGGAACACCAGCTGGAGGGCCTCAAACCCGACTTGTGGAAGCCAAAAACTATCCACAAACTCATCAGAGCAAAGGACGTGCTTGAGTCAATTCCAGGGATACAGGACGACACACTAGAGACAGTTTGGACTAATGTGTCGTCAAACAGGTTGACTAACGGGCATAAGGACTTGTCATGGATGGCCATTCAGGGCGGACTGCCAATCCGGTCATTCATGCATGCCCGTAACCTGTGCAAAACCCGGTACTGCCCCAGGTGCCCTTTCGTGGAGGAAACATCTTACCACCTGTTTTGGGAGTGCCGCTTTGCACAGCGCCTGTTGGATGCCCTGGAACATGAACTCAAAGACTCAGTGCCCAGGAACAGCCTGCAACACACTTCGGTGCTGTACGGACTATTTCCTGGAATCCATACTGTCAGAGCCATCCAGGAGGCCTGGCGCCTTATGAACTGTTTTAAGGACGCTATTTGGTTTGCTAGGAACCGGCTCATTCTCAGGAGGGAGAACAAGTCCGTCCATGACTGCCGCAGACTTATCCATAGTATGCTGCAGGACTACAACATCTCGGACGTCGACGAAGAAGAAGAGGACTAAACCCCTCTCCTTCCCCTTCTCCCCCCGTTTGTATTTGTCTTCTCAATAAAGATAAGGACATGTGATTCCCCTTCCCTATCCCCTCCTTCCCACCTCCCCTTCCCCTCATCACTGTCTAAATGCTTTGTTGGAAGGTTTTGTGATTGAATAGGTATGCTAGTGTAGCATTCATTGCGATGTATAGTGTGGGTTAGCCCGTGCTTTACATAACAATGCCATGCTCGCAAAGACGACTGTAAGTAATTTATTATGTACTGTTTCATGGCCTGTGCTGCGTCACAGTACTAATGTATGTAAGTATGATGACTGATCGTAATAAAGACGTTTCAATCAAAAATCTGTTCTTATCAGAGGACTAAACCCCTCACCTTCCCCTTCTCCCCCCGTTTGTATTTGTCTTCTCAATAAAGATAAGGACATGTGATTCCCCCTCCCCATCCCCTCCTTCCCACCTCCCCTTCCCCTCATCACTGTCTAAATGCTTTGTTGGAAGGTTTTGTGATTGAATAGGTATGCTAGTGTAGGATTCATTGCGATGTATAGTGTGGGTTAGCCCGTGCTTTACATAACAATGCCATGCTCGCAAAGACGACTGTAAGTAATTTATTATGTACTGTTTCATGGCCTGTGCTGCGTCACAGTACTAATGTATGTAAGTATGATGACTGATCGTAATAAAGACGTTTCAATAAAAAAATCTGTTCTTATCAGTCTGCCTTTTCTTGCCGGCCCAGGTCCTTGTGGGTACCCCCTGCACTCTGCCTTTGAGCATCGTTGATTAAATTCAGCTTCAGCTCACTGCTGCTATTGGGTGTAGGGCTATTCCCCAGGGAACAAGAGTGCTCTGGTCTCCGACCTCCTCTTGGCCTGTGGCTTAATAGTCTTGGTGTACGACGTTAGACAGTGCTTACTTGGATCTAGACAGCCCCGAACACGACAGCTGGAAGAACTTCTCCGACTGCGATCCAGGAGAAGACTCTGCGAGGACTCGACGAGGAACCCCGACGACGAGGACTGAAGACTCCGGCCTGAAGACTCCGGCCTCGGGGGACCTCGACGAGGAAAGAAGCTCGGCGAAGCTCTCCCCGGAAGAAGCTCCGCCCAGCAAGAAGGAAGCCGCAAAGCTCCGCCCCCTGCGGCAAAAGGACGCTTTGCGAAGACACCACAGGAAGAGGGCTAGAAGGAAGTAGCCATGGCCACAACCTCCAAGCCCCCCAAGACCAAGAAGGATGCTGCAGGACCGGCTAAGAAGACCCAAGCCACCAAGCCTCCTGGACCCTCTGGGGCCGGACCGGACGCCTCTGCCCGGCAGAAAGGCGGCAGAAAGCCCGGCCAGGTCGCCCCTTCACTGGAGCCCTGGATGCGGCAGACCGTCGCCATGAAGCTGAAGGAGGTGGATGGAAAGACCCCGGAGATGACCGAGGAAATCTTCTGCCAGAAGATGCTGGTGGACCAGGGATTTTCAAAGCCAGAGACCCTCAGCGTCCAAGCCTTTATGACCGGGATCTTCTACGTGACCTTCGCGTCGATCAACATCTGTAGAAGATATTGGGAGAAGGTGAAATCGGCGGCATCGGACTCCACATTTTCTCACTTTGTCTGGAATTGCCCCATTCAGAGGGAGGAAAGAAGGATTACGGTGTCTATGAGGAACCCACACACCCCCGGTAAAGACATCACCACTTTCCTGAATCGATTCTGCACAGTGGTGAGGGAACCCACCCACATCCTAAACGGACTCGGCTTCTGGACCGGAAAGTGGTCAGCGGTCGTGAAACTGAACAAGGACGCGACTGCAGAAGACGGCCTCCAGCACCTGCCCCAGTCTTTTTCCCTCGGAAACTCCCACGGCCTCATCTACTACCCGGACATGCCACAATTCTGCAGGAAATGTGGACAGAAGGGCCACGAGTTGAGGAACTGCAAGGAGGATCCCTGCCGAATCTGCCGGGTCACAGGTCACGAGACCAAAGACTGTCCAAAGAAGGTGGCGTGCAACCTGTGCGGGCTGGCCTCCCACGTCTACAAGGACTGCCCAAAGAGGGACCGCACCTGGGCTTCAGTCGCAGCCAGGGCCCCGGCCGCCCGGAACCCCCCACAAGC
>NC_053394.1:416059359-416106859 GCF_905171765.1 Bufo bufo
TGTTCCCTTGATCATGGGGGTCCCAGCAGTCAGACCCCCACCAATCAGACACTTATCACCTGTCGTGTCATAGCAGTTTCACCTTTTCACATTCCCTATCCTTAAAAGGTTTTCTTTGGGTGTAAAAAAAATTATTTTTTAATAAAAATTAAAAATCTGGCCCAAAATATGTGTCAAACTAAAATAGAAATGCTCGCCTGTTAAAGGACCTGTGTCCACTTTTCTAGTCATCCTGTATCCACAGGATTGGGGATAACTAAGTGATCCGTGGGGGTCTGAACGCTGGAGCCCCCACTGATCCCCCTTCTTGACTGAGTGGCAGGTTGAGCATACGCCCTGCCTCTCCATCCATTCTCTATGGGGTCGCTGGAGATGGTGGAGTACAGCGCTGGCTAATTCCAGTGGACCCAAAGAGAATGAGCAGCAGGGCATATGTGTGGCCTGTTACACCAATAAAAAGGGGAAACAGGACCCGTTCCAGGGATCAGTGGAGGTCGCAGAATCAGACCCCACTAATCATATAGTTATGCCCTATGGTGTGGAGAGGATAACTTGAAAACCTGAACAACCCCTTTAACTTCTCCACCACCAGTATCTCTTTACATGGCAGCAGTGATGCCTGTAAATACGGAATATCATCACTACCGCCATGTAAACCATACGTGTCAATACTGGAGAATATGACGCACTGTGCAGAAGTTTTCAGTCATAAGTCCAAACCTCTTTGCAGGTCGCAACCTTTACCAAAGCCCAAGCAAAGGCGCTAGAGGAGCAACGTGAGCAAAGGGCACAAACGGAGGATCATAACTGAAACAGAGGCATTAGGGTCACCTGAGGCAGGGTAGTAGTGGGGATCCTGGAGCAGGGGTAACTGGAGAAGAGGTAATAGTGGTGCATTTAGAATAGGGGGCATCTGGAGCTGGGGCACTTATGGGGGTGCACCTAAAGCAGAGGCATTAGGGTCACCTGAGGCAGGGTAATAGTGGGGATCCTGGAGCAGGGGTAACTGGAGAAGAGGTAATAGTGGTGCATTTAGAATAGGGGGCATCTGGAGCTGGGGCACTTATGGGGGTGCACCTAAAGCAGAGGCATTAGGGTCACCTGAGGCAGGGTAGTAGTGGGGATCCTGGAGCAGGGGTAACTGGAGAAGAGGTAATAGTGGTGCATTTAGAATAGGGGGCATCTGGAGCTGGGGCACTTATGGGGGTGCACCTAAAGCAGAGGCATTAGGGTCACCTGAGGCAGAGTAATAGTCGTGATCCTGGAGCAGCTGCAGTGGTATTAGTGGGCCAACTGGAGAAGATTCAATATTAGGGGTGCTTTTAGAGTGGGGCATCTGTCACACAGCTTAGAAATCAGCCCAGCACCGCAGACGAGGAGTCCTTCTCTCCAGCAGCCACAGTTTCCTGACAGCAGGGAGGGCAGGAGGAAGACAGACACCTTCTCTCCTCCTTCACAGCCAGCAGCTCCAGAAGTCTAGAAGATACTGTGGGGCCTCCTATACAATGTACACCAGTAGGGGGCTGCATCACTGTGCGATACTGCCACCTAGTGGTTACAAAAATGATCTCTCCTGAGAAAAGAGAAATAATGACTCCTCCATCTTATCTCGGGCGTAGGAGACTGAGGGCCCACCGAGAAATCCCCCGCCTCCCCAGTGGGCCAGTCCGAGCCTGCTTTGTATTCCCCATGAAATAACAATTCTGGAGCATTTTTTGGCGTAGAACTCTGCATTGTACCACTCTTCTGTTATTCCTTCTGGATATCCATGAATAAATTAACGACTGGGTGTTACCATTCTACTCTTTAAAGGGGTGTGTCCCTATGCAGTCTGATAAAGGCAGCACTTACTGGACAGTTTGAGAGTGTAGACCAACACCCCCCTCCAACTGGTAAGGCCAGGTTGTCCATTTATTCATAAGTAACCAGGAGGAATAACAGAGGAGCAATACAACAGAGTGTTGCAAAAAAATTGATCCAGAATTGTTATATTACCTGGAATAAATGTAGTTAGTCGGAGAACCCCTTTAAGGAAGGCCCTCTACTATACAGTCTATGCAAGCGCCGGAATGACCGTCCTGGATCTCCATGCTCGTATATAACAGAGAAGCACTAGACTTCCATGGACTTTTTCTGCCCCCTCATCACCAGGCTTTCTTCAAGAAACAGTGCCACACTGTCCATAGGCCGAGCCTGGTACTGCAGCTCAGCCCTGTTTAAAGGGGTTGCCCCATTAAGATAACTTATCTCCTATCCACAGGATAGGAGATAAGTGTCTGATTGGCAGAGGTCCAACCGCTGGGGCCCATGCTACCACGGAGCGGCAGAAAAGCATGCATGTCTGCTGCTCCATTCAGCTTTATAGGACTGTCGGAGATAGCCGAGTATACGCGCTGGTCTGTCTCCGGCAGCCACATAGAGCGGCAGCACGTGCGTGTGACCGCTACACTATACAAATGGGGGAGCACAGCCCCCCTAGCAGTCGGACCCCCTCCGATCAGACACTTGCCCCTTTCCTGTGGATAGGGGATAAGTTGTCTTAATGCAACAACCCCTTTAAGTGAATAAGACTAAGGCTACTTTCACACTCGCGTCTTGGGGCGGATCTGTCATGGATCTGCAAAAACGGATCAGTTACAATAATACAACCGCATGCATCCGTCATGAACGCATCCGTTTGTATTATCTGTAACATAGCCAAGACGGATCAGTCATGAACGCCATTGATAGTCAAAGGGGGACGGATCCGTTTTCTACTGTGCCAGATAGCGTCAGAGAAAACGGATCCGTCCGTCCACTTGGCTCAGTTGGTGTCCACCTCCAGAGCGAAATGGTGACTGATAGGAGGCAAACTGATGCATTCTGAGCGGATCCTTTTCCATTCAGAATGTATTAGGGCAAAACTGATCCGTTTTGGACCGTGAGAGCCCTGAACGGATCTCACAAACAGAAAGCCAAAACGCCAGTGTGAAAGTAGCCTAAGCTGAAATACCATAAACAACCTATAAACGGGGGCGGCGCTCTTTTGCCATAGTGTAGCTTTGTCTCAAAATGCACAACACTCATTTCTCATAAAAATAAATAATTCACCAGGCATCGGCAAGAAAGGGTTAACTTACCACCGCAGCCGACGTTTCCAGGGCTAAGGAGGCCCAGCTTAATAACACCGTTATCAGCCCAAAACTCAACATCCTGGGGGATAAAAAAAAAATAAAAATCAACAAAATACTGTATTAATATATACCACATATTATTTCATTATTTCCCAGGATGCTGCTCAGTCATGCTTTATACTGCAGCTCTGCTTGTTCAGATTAGCTGCTAGGTATAAGCACTAGCCCTGCCCCAGGAGTTCAGGACATGGAGAACTGAATTCTACTTACAGCAAGGGCAGAACAATTATAGATTTTAGAGAGGAAGAAAACATGGCTGCTTTCTTTTTTTTTAAACAGCGCCACTCTTGCCCATGGGTGGTACTGCAACCCTATTTAAAGGGGTTGTCTCATCTCAGACAATAGGGACATATCGCTAGGATATGCCTCCATTGTCTTATAGCTGCAGGTCCCACAGCTGAGACCGCACCTATATCGAGAACGGAGCACCGAAAGCGGTGGGAGGGCGCCCTCCATTCATTTTTTATGGGGCCACCGAAAATAGCTGAGCGCTGGCCTGGCTATTTCCGTCGGGCCCATAGAAGTGAATGGGAGCGGTGGCCGGTCATGCGCGGTGCGCTCCCATTCACTTCTATGGGAGCAGCGCTTGGTGGTGGATGAAGCCCGGGAAATCCGGGGTCCTCCAGCCACAGTTCTCCCCGCTCCGTCACTGATATAGGTGCATAAGACAATGGAGGCATATCCTCGCTTATGCCCCCATTGTCTGAGATGAGACAACCCCTTTAAGTGAACGAGGCAAGATGCAATACCGCACACCACCCATAGCCAAAAGGGGATGAAAGCAGACATTTTTTAGCTCCCTTTAAAGGAGTCTAGTGGTGCGAAACGCATCTGCGACTGCGATCCAAAACGTAAGTGGCAATGAAGGCTGGAAGTCTATCCCACGGCTCTTGTCTGTGAGGTCCGAGTCCGCCCCGCAGCAACGCCGCTGCTTTATTATTCATGCGCTCTGCAGATCTCTGGCTCCTCGGCCATTAGATGCTCTCTCCAGGTTCTCACTCTACATCCCAAATAAGAATATCTGAAATCAATGGGCGCAGCAGGAAAAGCAGGAGGCGGCGGCGGTAAGCCATAGGAGCTTGTAATGAGAGACTCCCAGGAGGATCCCGGGAGCAGATGGAAACCATCAACCCCTTTATCTGCGCGTTCTCCCAGAGACACCAGAGGCTTCCAGGATTCCTCTATAACAAGGCAATTATCATCGCACGCGCTGCTGGCCAACGATTTAACCATCACACATAACGGGGCCGGTGGGCTTAACGACTCCTCTTATAATTCATTTTAATTTCTAAATTTAGAAGCGTCATAAACACGATTAGAGGCCTGTGTCAATAGAAAACTGCATAAAGGCCGCTTCACCTGTGGGAGAGAAAAAAAGAACCGCTAAGGGCACATTCGAAAGGAAATCTAGAATTAGAAAACAGTGCCACACCTGTCTATATAGGTTGTGTTGGGTATTGCAGCTCAGCTCTAAAACAGTAAATAGCTGCAATACACCCCGTGGACAGGTGGGGCCCTGTTTCTGGAAGACAACAGCCATCTTTTTCTAAACGTAGACAACCCCTTTATTGGAATTTCGGTCAATGGTCCCATCATGGCTCAACAGGAAGCACATTGTAGGTGACCTGAGAGAAGCCATCTTCTGAGATCATTGTCACCCCCTGCTGCCCAATGACCTTTGTATAAGAGGCCATGCGATGTTGAATAGGGCCCATGCACAATGTCATATTACCCACACCTGTAGCATATGGACGATAGAAGAAACTGAAGCTGCCATTACAAATGTTCGGGGGACTGCCGAAACCTGTGACCGATCTGACTTCTGCTCCACTCAACTACCATGCCAATAGGGCCCCCTACAGATGCCACTGTTGGATCCTTCTAGACGGCAGCACCAGATCATCTTCCTAAAGTTCTCAGCTCCGCCTCTCTCCCAATAAATGGCTCCGCGTGGGTGTTCTTTTGGATTGGATCATACCATGTTGTAGGGGTGTTGGTCACCCCTCCACACTCAGAACTCCGAGAAGAAACATAACGGTGGTATGTTCTGTTGGACACCACATTAGGTAGAGAATACCATACCCAATGAAGGTAGTATATGGCAGCACAGAGCGCCGACAGGTACAATATATGTGCGCTAAAAATCGGCGTGTTCAACTGATATCCATCTAAACTGTATGGCCAGCTGAGGGATATTCGCGGAAACTCGAGAGAACATACAAACCCCACGTAGATGTTGCCTCAGCTCTGGAAGGCAGCCATTCTCACCAGAGAGCAGCCAATCACCTATGAAATGATATTTTATTCAATAATTTTTTGGGCACTGGACTACTCTTATCAGGCCAAGGGACGAAACGCGTAGCCCAAAAATTCTTCAACCAAATAACCTTCCATTTGGATCTCTGTCTCTACCAGCCTCCCGCCAAGCGCCCCTCTCCAGCCTTTTGTTCCCATCCGTTTTCTGCATCACCGCACGTTGGTATCAGCTCTTCACCGATCCAGGAGCCGGCTGCTGCCGCCATGATTGTTGCACGCACTTCTCCCAGTGTTGCGCCTGGCGAGCACAACTGAAATAGGTGAGCACTGTATTCACCGCATGCCCGTACTTCGCGTGTGACGCCTTAGTGATTCTGCATTGGGCGTCCCGCTGTGTTTTTTCTTCTTCTTATCTTTCAAGGCCATATGTGTGAAGCATTCACCAAGTGTGAGAGGGCATGTGACAATAAGACATCATCCTCACATAAAGGATCATTAGTAGACGTGTCTCCTTAAAGGGGTATTCCAGTTTTTATTTTTTAGCTTATTTGTTTATATAATAGGAAATCATACCATTTTCTAATATACATGTACTTAAAATTCTGCATAGATACCTTTCTTATATCAGGAGGCTGACCCCAATACGCAGTAGAATGGTATAACCCATGTATCGGCCCTGTGTAATGTATCCACACCATACACATTCAGTAAGCAGCAGTGTGACATGACATACATGTGCTGGGTCAGCACACAGGTCACTTCCGTGTGATAGGTATATAGTGGTGGAATCATGATTTTTTATTGTGGTTATTACAGTAACTACATCGCAGTGTATATTTATATGGCTGCCTGTCTGTAGGTGATTTGTAAAATGGCTGCCTGTCTCTAGGTGATGTTGTCATGTTGTTAATAACGTTTAGTGTGGAAAAAAACAAATACAACACACAGACACTGACAGACATGATGGGTTACTGCTGCAGATAGTAATACTGTGTATATTATATATGTTCAGCTATCCAATACACTACTATTCACTGGGTAGGTACCTGGGCAGTTAACGGAGAGCCAGGTCACATAATACTTGTGAGGGTCACATGATTGACACCATGTTTAGTCCTAGCCAGCTCTCCTATTGATGCATTTTGCAGGTTTAAAATGGGCCATACCATTTTTTTTTTTCTTTAGGGAGAGGAGGATATAATAAAAGGTCTGTGAGTAAAACGTTAAATAGACTTATATTAGAAACATATTTGACATCCTATTCTCTACATAATTAAATGTACTCATTAAAACCGGAATACCTCTTTAAGCAGCTGGGAAGACAATAGAGACTTCTTGATTGGCGCTGACCGTCCGTCTTCTGTTAATTACCTTGGAAGTGCCCACAATAACAATTCCGGACAAACCGCGCAAGCTCCTCTGCTGCTTTTACTGCTGTTTTTCCACTAATTAGAAACCACTATGCCTGTCTCAGACTTCATCCCTCTAACAAGACAACACATTGAAAGGCCTAGTCCAGGAGAAGACCGAGGTAGCTGTTTCTTCCAGAAACAGCGCCACATCTGTCCACTGGCTACATGTGGTATTGCAGCTCAGCCCCATTTACTTTAATGGAGCTAAGCTGCAATACCAAGAGCAACCCATGGACAGGTGTGGTGCTGTTCCTGCAAAAAAAAAAAAAAAAAAAGTTTTAAAAATTCAGCTGTGGATTTCTTATCCTTGACAACACCTCTCTTGGGGTGCAGAAATGTGGCAGGGACAAAATAACTCTTGGAAAGGCATGACCGTAAAGTGTCTATTGTACATAGCAGAGTGTATGTGTTCTGTACAGACACTGAACCAGCAGGGGGCATCTGCAACCTGATGGAGTACACAGGAAATCAGCCGAATTTTGCATGCAGCTCTGGTTGTGACCGGAGTATAAAACAAAGCATAATTACTCAATATTGTACATAGAGATAAAAACTTTCTTGATCAAATTAACCGTGAGGTTATCGCTCTATTACAGTCGCCGCCATCCCTTTGATAAATGTTTCTCTTAATCTCCCCCTTCCTCTACAGATTTTCTTGAGATCGAGCAGATAGTTTTGGCATGCAGCTCTGGTTGTGCATGGAGTATAAAACAAAGCACAATTACTCAATATTGTACATAGAGATAAAAAGAACTTGTTTGCGCAAATTAACCATGATGTTATCTCTCTATTACAGTCGCCGCCATCCCTTTGATAAACGATTCTCTTTATCTCTCCCTCCCCCGACAGATTTTCTCGAAATCAAGCAGATTATCTGTGACAGATGAATGAAGAAAACTTATTAATGGGAAGTAATTGCTAGATCCAAATGACTGATTTGGATCCAAACAAGCTTTCATGGAAAAATTCTTCCATTAGAAGAGATTTTCCGTCCCTGTCCCCCTGACAACACTTCCTGCCCCACTGCTCAGTGTTGTCATAATGACGCAGCGCCAATCCCATCAGTACCACCGACATCAGAACCCGCATCTAGTCTATAATGAACACGTTTTTTGGGCGAACGTTTATCTGGATGGAGATTCAGCTCCGCAAAATGCCCCTATGAGGCTACATTCACACGATCGTATGTTTTTTGCGGTCCACAAAACACGGATCCGCAAAAAATACGGACGACGTCCTTTTGGCATCCTTTTTTTTGCGGATCCATTGTGACAATGCCTACCCTTGTCCGCAAAATGGACAAGAATAGGACATGCTCTGTATTTTTAGCGGGGCTACGGAACGGACATACGGATGCGGACAGCACATCGTGTGCTGTCCACATTTTTTACGGACACATTCCCTGGGCCAGGGAAGCATGAAGTTTCTTTTCACAGAACTGCCTTTGCTTTTACTTCTCCATTTTATTCAATCACTGAAAATACAGCCTCGCTTCACCCCATGAACGTCAATGACCTCAAGCCTGTCATTTTATACATGCACCAGGGAGATCAGGATGAACACTGTTCTGTTTCGTACTTACGTGACTAGGAGACACTTGGAGCGCTTGGCCAGCCCCAAACACGTCATGAGGCAGATGACCAGGTCGAAGATGAATATGAATAGGTAAGACAGCCATCTGGAAAACAAAGAGGACAGCTGAATGGATGTGCCCAGTTGCTGCCGGGCCTAGATGGTTTGACCTAAGGTGCAAGAGCTGCATCTAACTGCAGGGGGCGTAGCTTTACGTACAGCATCCACACCTATCCCACAGATTCCAGGTCACTGGTGCGGAACTTGTGACTCATTGAAATCAGTGCAGCCTTATGCAGGAGGATAGACAGCTCAGAGCAGCACCAAAGGGCCCTCAACACAAGACTGCAGCCAACAGACAGGATTCTCATTATAATTCTATTCCCATATCTCCTTTTCAGCTGGATGCCAGGCACAGCATATAGCCCCGCCCCCTTGACTGATTCTAGGTGCTGTTTAGTGGATGTCCTTGCTTAAAAAGCCTCATGGACATAGATGCCATAGGGTCTGTATGCGGGAACAGGTTCCTGCATAGTCATTTCGTCTCACCTTGTCAATCAAGGAGGAGAGGGACAGACTTGCAGAAAAAGTGGGAGGAGCAAAGATGCACAGAGTGGCTTGGGCCCGCCCCCCAGTGCACCTAACTGCTCATTTGTATATATCAGGCATGCTCAACCTGCAGCCCTCCAGCTGTTGCAAAACTACAACTCCCAGCATGCCCAAACAGCCTACAGCTATCAGCCTACAGCAGGGCATTGTGGGAGTTGTAGTTTTACAAAAGCTGGAGGGCCGCAGGTTGAGCATGCCTGGTCTATATATGAATTAAAAGTGCTCTTTCTCCAGAATGAAGCAATGGATTGCCAAGTGAAAGGTACATTCAGCTGAGCTAGCCCTACAAGGCAGGGTGACTCCCTTTAAATTCCTCACTTTATCAATAAGTCTGCTTGCTTTCAGTGGGTGGAAACAACGTGATACATCTCCAGACTCCCAAACCCCCAGAGATCTAATGGTTCTCACAGTGTAATAAACCGTAGGCCAGACAAAAAAAAAACCTGCACTGATACACTGTACCAAACTATCAGCATAAGAAAGTTGTGCTACTGATGTGTTCAGGATTTTAAGACTGCTGCAAACCCTCAGCTGTGAGAAGTATCAGAGCTGAATGGGTTTTCAGCCCCTGGATATCAACTATGTTTCAATTCACTGACAGCAATCGGATTAAACCATAATTTAAGAACTTTTCATGATACAAAGAATTGGTTTAGTGTCCTCTGAACCCAGGGCTGTGGATATCTCGTATATATCCCCCCATACCTGTAATACTCGATGACGCTAGCCTGCCGGGCAGCCAGGGAAAGCTGTCCGCTGGTCACGTGCCAGTTCGGTAACATGGAGAGCTGGGAGACAATGTTGTTGGCCATGATCTGCATGAAGCGTAGGGTCTGGACGTAATCTCCATGTTCTGCAAATATCTCATTGAGACGCAGCAGGTGCTGATCCAGGCTTTCCTTCAGCTTGAAGCTGGTGCCAGACACCTATTGGAAAGTCAGAGAGAGCCATTAACGGCAGCGCAGGGTCTGAACAGACTCAGCGGTCACATAATACACTGTATACAACGATGTTTTACGACCAAAATAATCCAAAAATATAATTTTTTAGGTTTACCAAGCACAGCGCCACACATGGTTGTGGCTGTGCCAGGTACTGCAGCCCAATCCCATTCTCATGACTGAGCTGCAGTACCAGGCGCAGCCACAACCATATGCATGGCGCTGTATCTGGGTAAACCAAGAACAGCATATGGTGCTCCCTTACATTCAGGGTGCTGGGACTCTGTCTGAAATACTGGAGGTTGTATTAAAGGGGTTCTTTGGAATTTAATGGGAGTAGCCCACAAACAACATTTATCGCCTATACACAGGCTAGGTGATCTATGGGGGTCTGACTGCTGGCGCCCCCACCGATCGCGAGAACGGAAGTCCACGAGACCCCCGTATGAATGAAGCGGAAGCGTTCATGCGTGTCCACCGCTCCAGTCACTGTTAATGGGACTTACTGGACAATCGTCCCATAGACACTGAATTGGCGGTGGTCACACGGGGACCTGAGGACCACTGTTCTAATGATGGTGGCAGTCAGACCACGGCCATCATACATTTATCACTTACGGATAGGTGATAAATATTCACTGGCCCACCCCTTTAATAGTGATGGATAGGGAGAAGGATCTGACCAACAAGGCAATAAAAGGGGCCAAAATTCTCCTGCAGGTCCTTATTCACTACCCATGTGTGGAAAGGACACCTAACAGATGCTCCGTGTGATGCAGGAGCTGAGACAATCAGATATGACTTTCCTCCAGAACCCCTGCCCCCCCCCCCTTATCCCTTTATGCTGTTTGACTGCAGCCGCATCCCCCTCCTCTCTCCTCCTCCTCCTCACAGAAAGCCTGAAGGAGAGGAGAACCATGGGAAGATGCCCCTTTCCCTGTAATAAAACTCATTACAAAGTTTATATAGTCACGTGCACTTGCCTCTATTTATGGACTATAATTTCCTTTACTGGAGAACTTCCGATAATCCGGCACAACGCAAGATGAGAGGCCGCAGAGAGGTTATAAAGAACGCTTTTGTTTAAAAGGCGTCCACGAGGTCTCTCAGCTGGCATGTGAGGTGACGGATTAAAATATTCCAGCTACATGGTCTACAGTTGTCAGAGGTTGGGATATCCTGGCTCCCTCCTCTGTGGGCAATTCACAGGCTGCAGAGAGGAAACATCCCCAGGGGTTGAGGATTAGTCTGATGGCTGGAAAGCAGTGGGGGAGGGAGCCAAGATGCCCAGCTGTTGGGTTAATGCCGCGGGCACCATAGAGAGAGGGAGCGGGTGGGGGATGGAGAGAGAGAGGAAATGAGAGGTGGGGAGATCACCGCAGACCTATTATGTTCTGCACTGGATACTGCACTTCACGTCCTCATCCAGGGAATAAAGCGGCTCTGTACTGGGAGCAGTCTGTTTACCAGGCAAATCGACAAACCCATAAGAAGCAGTGATATCAACACTGAAAGAGTCTGTAAAAGCCTTTAATGTGTCTGCTTATAGAAGAGTATCTACCATCCATGTCATCCCATATCCACCTATCTTATCCCATATCCAGCCATCTCATCCCATAAGAAGCAGTGATATCTGATGCCGCAAACAGCACTCAATTACCGGAGTCACCACTAAGAGTCTGTGAAAGCCTGTAATGTGTCTACTTATGGAACAGTATCCACCACCCATCTCATCCCCACATCCCCACATCCACCCATCTCATCCCCGCATCCCATCCCCGCATCCACATCCACCCATCCCATCCCCACATCCACCCATCTCATCCCCACATCCACCCATCCCATCCCCGCATCCCATCCCCGCATCCACATCCACCCATCTCATCCCCACATCCACCCATCTCATCCCCACATCCACCCATCTCATCCCCACATCCACCCATCTCATCCCCACATCCACCCATCTCATCCCCACATCCACCCATCTCATCCCCACATCCACCCATCTCATCCCCACATCCACCCATCTCATCCCCACATCCACCCATCTCATCCCCACATCCACCCATCTCATCCCCACATCCACCCATCTCATCCCCACATCCACCCATCTCATCCCCACATCCCCCCATCTCATCCCCACATCCCCCCATCTCATCCCCTCATCCCCACATCTCATCCCCTCATCCCCACATCTCATCCCCTCATCCCCACATCCACCCATCTCATCCCCACATCCACCCATCTCATCCCCACATCCACCCATCTCATCCCCACATCCACCCATCTCATCCCCACATCCACCCATCTCATCCCCACATCCACCCATCTCATCCCCACATCCACCCATCTCATCCCCACATCCACCCATCTCATCCCCACATCCACCCATCCCATCCCCACATCCACCCATCCCATCCCATCCCCACATGCACCCATCTCATCCCCACATGCACCCATCTCATCCCCACATGCACCCATCTCATCCCCACATGCACCCATCTCATCCCCACATGCACCCATCTCATCCCCACATGCACCCATCTCATCCCCACATGCACCCATCTCATCCCCACATGCACCCATCTCATCCCCACATGCACCCATCTCATCCCCACATGCACCCATCTCATCCCCACATGCACCCATCTCATCCCCACATGCACCCATCTCATCCCCACATGCACCCATCCCATCCCCACATGCACCCATCCCATATCGCTCTTATGTAATAGTACAATAATCGCTCAGATCTTTAGAGAGTTTGTATTAGGCTGGTTTCACACGGGCGTTGTGGGAAAAGGTGCGGGTGCGTTGCGGAAACATGCGCGATTTTTCAGTGCGAGTGCAAAACATTGTAATGCGCTTTGCACTCGCGTGAGAAAAATCGCGCATGTTTGGTACCCAAACCCGAACTTCTTCACAGAAGTTCTGGCTTGGGATCGGTGTTCTGTAGATTGTATTATTTTCCCTTATAACATGGTTAGAGTAAAATAGCGCTGGAGGGGTTAAAAAAATAAATAAAAAATGTTTTAACTCACCTTAATCCACTTGTTCGCACAGCCGGCATCTCTTCTGTCTTTAACTGTAAACAATAGGACCTTTGATGATGTCACTGCGTTCATCACATGGTCCATCACCATGGTGATGGATCATGTGATGAGCGTAGTGACGTCATCAAAAGGTCCTATTGCTCACAGTTAAAGACAGAAGAGATGCCGGCTGTGCGAACAAGTGGATTAAGGTGAGTTAAAACATTTTTATTTATTTTTTTAACCCCTCCAGCGCTATTGTACTATGCATTCTGTATTCAGAATGCTATTATTTTCCCTTATAACCATGTTATAAGGGGAAATAATAATGATTGGGTCTCCATCCCGGTCACCTAACAACCGTGCGTGAAAATCGCACCACATCCGCACTTGCTTGCAGATGCTTGCAATTTTCACGCAACCCCATTCACTTCTATGGGGCCTGCGTTGCGTGAAAAACGCAGAATATAGAACATGCTGCGATTTTCACGCAACGCACAAGTGATGCGTGAAAATCACTGCTCGTGTGCACAGCCCCATAGAAATGAATGGGTCATGATTCAGTGCGGATGCAATGCGTTCACATCACGCATGGCATCCGCGCGGAATACCCGCCCGTGTGAAAGGGGCCTTACACTTGATATTAAAAAAAAGGATCCGCTTGCAGCTCACTTATAAAGGGTGTGTTAATTCTCCAGAGTTGTGTGCTTGCATTGGCCATTAAATGACAATTCTGGAGCATCTTTTTATAGATGTTCCTCTGTCATTCCTCCTGAAAATGTATGAATAAACTGACAATTGGGAGTAACCATTACCCTCTGTCAATAGGGTGTGTCTCTACACCGTCTGATACGGTCAGGCACATGCTACTGAGAAGGCTAATGGTAACAACTAGTTGTCAAATTACACATTTCCAGGAGAAAGTGCAGAGGAAATTAATAATAAAAAAAAAAACGCTGCTCCATAACCTTTTTTTTTTTATAGAGAAGACAAATATACTAAAGCAGAAAGTCAGGCTAGTCAACAGGTCCTCTTTAAGGCCTGTTGGTCTAATCTGGTACTGCAGCTCAACTGACTTTAATGGGACAGAGTTGCAGTACCTGACATGACCATGCGCTGGAGTGACGCTGTTTCAGCTTTCATTTCAAATTGCATACAGCCCCTTTAAGAACGTCTCCTATATTCGCCCCCCCCCACATCTCTTCTCATTCAGACAGATGGTCCTGAACACACCAGTCAGCGCTTCACCAACAGATTCTGTCTCTCCATTAGTCACAGACCAGAGGAATTTCACGGAAGTGAGTTCAGCCATTGTGCGGCTTGGGCTCCGCTGCGTTTCCAGCCACAGCTGCCAGGATCAATTTTCGCAGGGCACAAAATAATTTTTTTTTTTTAAAAATTACCCAACGACATATGGTGAAACGCTGCACATATGTCTTCTCCACAATACACGGCCAGTGCCAAGAGCCGCACATCTTTATCTTCTGGCACTTACCAGAGTGTCCACTCCTGCTAGGGTATGATTGGCATCATCCAGGGAGTACGTCAGCTGGTAGACGCCATCATTGGTCTCGCTGTTGCCGTAGAAACCGATGCCAATCGCAGCACTGTAAGAGACAAGGGGGGGGGGGGGGTCGTCAATATTCATCCCTGGGGTCTATCAATATAGTCTATATCCAATTAAAACAACACGTCACAGAAAATATGGCCATCACTACGGGCACAGACAACATAATCGGGGTCATGCCTTGGTTATTTCAAGTCTTAAAGTGAAACCGTGCCTGAGAACGGACACTTAAGGGCAGGGCTTACAGTAGCCCTGCCCATTTTTTGGCCCAGGACAGTCCGAACTTGCCGGGACTGTCTCCGAAAACTAGGGACAGTTGGCAACTGTGCTGTAGCCATTTGTGCCTCAGACTCTTCAGGACTTCACAAGCAGAAGCCACTTCCTGCTGCATAAAAGGTCACTTCCTGTTGCCCACAAAGCCACTTCCTGTTGCCCACAAAGCCACTTCCTGTCAGCCATATTGGGGCCCATGGGGTGATATCTTTGTTAGCTAAACACAGAGTCAACAAGTCTGTTTATATGTAATGATTCTGGGCTCTACCCTCCCTCTATCAGCGCTACCTGTCAATGAATCCTGTTGAGACAACCGATCCCTCTTTCTGTACTCTCCCAGGCAACCAATCGCCAAGAGGCAACCCTCCCATCCCTCTGAATGTGCACCTTACAATCACTACATATCTTACTTATCTTCTTGGTGTTGTGAACAGGCCCGAAATGTTTTCAATCACCCACAGCAAGCACAGAACTTGTCAATGATGAAGAAGGCTAAATAAGGCAATGATGGAACGTGGGTCGGGGCACCTCTGGACTGCTGATAGGTGGTGGGGTCCCCTATCTATTGTATATATATATATATATCTTTATAATATACCATTGGTCCAAAAGGTGGGCAGACGCTTATCAGAGTCCAGGAATATAACATGGCCGCTACTGTGTTGACCCCAAAGTTTACAAGGTGAGCAGCTAAGCATGGGTGGGACAGCTATGTTGACTGACAGCTCTGCTTCCAGGCCCTATGTTGGGATATCAATGGACCCAGTGCATGTGTATGATGCTATGGTGCCATAGGTTATGTGTGGTTACCTCCCAACATAACTTGCTGCAATACCAGACATAGCCCCTAGACTGGGGTGGCGCTGTTTCTCAAAAATTAATCCAATCTCAAACCATACAAACTCTTCAGTACAATGATTTCCAGTGGGAATATTTGATTACTACTAGACTACAAAGTGTTGGATGGACCAAGAAGACCAAGGGATCCTCCAGGTTCAGATATAATGGTGTCCTGGAGGTCCAGCAGAAGACAACTCCATTCGTGGTCATTTGGTACCAGGGTGGCTTTCGTGTATTAGAACTTGTAGGGGGTATGACCTGTGCATGCAATGACATGAGCATGGTCTGGAGGCCCACAGTGACCACGCTGTATATAATGGAGACCTATTAGATCCCTTTGTGGTGCCTGATCCTGTACCTCGATGATGATGGCTCTGCCTGTCTGAATAATTGAGTCTTCAGCCAGTCTTTTGTATAGAGGGAGATAGCGTACGCTGCTATTTTAAGGCAAGGCTGCTGAAAACCGCCCTGAGGTCCTGTTATATAACCAGATCCCTCGACAGCCTATTGGCAGGCTCTGCCAACCTCCCCTCCCCCCGACTGATCTACGCCCGTCATTTCTAAGTGACGCTAATCAATCCCACTGGTTCCTTTTCCCAGCAATTCACACGATTTGCGTAAAACTAGTGAATCAAAACCTAAATTTGATAATAACAGGAGGCGGAGGATGTAAAGGGAGAAGTGGTGACAACCCTCCAGATATGATCACCCGTAACTGATCTCTAAAGCCAAGGGCCACAATCTCTGCAATGTGATGATTTATTTAAAGGGGTATCCCCATTTCCAAAAGTGATGGTATACTGCTAGGATAGCCCAACACTATGACTGATAAGTGTTCGACCTCCGATATCCCCACCGATCACCTGGTTGTGCAGGGAACTGCGGCCGGTAGTACTGAATCTGCTCTGCAGACCCTTCATTCTCAGGATCGGAGAGGTCATAAAGTAATAACATACCCTTAGCCATGTAAATACCCCTTTAAAGAGGTCTTCTGGGAGTTCAATACTGGTGGCTTATCCTCAGGAGAGGTCATCAATATCAGATTGGCAGAGATGCCACTTCATTGGTCACGTGGCCTAGGAGGAGCCCAGTCTCATTCACGTGAATGGGGCTGAGCTGCAATACCAAGAACAGCCACTATACAAGGTACGGCGCTGTGTTTGGTGAGCCGAGAAAAGGCCAAGGTGCTTGTCAGAGCGCTGCATCCTTTTTAAACACCTAATCGGTGGGGGTATCAGGAGTCTGACCCCCACTATTCTGTTATTGATGACCTATCCTGACAATAGGTCATCAATACTGAACTCTGGGAAAACCACTTTAAATCCTTAAAGGGGTTCTCTGGGTTCAGGGCTGAACCCGGATATAAGCTCTTCTTTATTCCTTTACTATATATAAATGGAGCATTGGAGGATTTCCTTGCGCCGGCACAGATGGGCGGTCTATAGCGCTGCCGGAGGTTGTTTTGGAGGCGGGTACTATGCAAAGTAGCATAGGACCTACCTCCAAAACCACCTCCGGCAGCGCTAGGCGATGTGAAGCCTGGTAAGTCACCGGCAGTAAACACACAGACTTTGCCCTGTGTGATGCAGCATGGCAAGACTCCACTGATATATAGTAAAATAATAAAGAATACCGTATCTTTCTTCTTTATAAGACGCACTTTTTTCCCTGTGCGTCTTATAAAGTGACTACTAGAGAGCGCTTCTATTATGGAATCGCTCACTAGTATGCATTAGGTGCCGGGAGCAAAGCTCCGCAAGCGATTGTAGTACTCACCATCCCCGGTCTATCTTCCTGGGGCCGGCGCTTTACTGTCCTGACTGCGTACAGCATCCGGATTTGACGCTGCATGCAGTGAGGTGTCAGAGCAGCACAGGCCAGGAAGACAGGAGAGCGCGACTTCTACCGGAGGTGGAGAGGAGCCGCGGCGCAGGACAGGTAAGAGGAGGTTTTTATTTTAATCTGAGATCTGATGGGGGTCTGACAATGTGGGCTGATCTGAGGTCTGACAATGTGGGCTGATCTGAGGTCTGATGGGTCTCTGACATTGAGGGCTGATCTGAGGTCTGATGGGGGTTTGACAATGTGGGCTGATCTGAGGTCTGATGGGGGTCTGACATTGAGGGTTGATCTGAGGTCTGATAGGGTTACCGACATGGAGGTCTGATGTGATGTCCTGGTATAAATGCCTGATCTGATGTCCTGATATTTATGGGGATCTGATCTGAGGATCTTAAATGAGGTCTGATGAAAAATATTTTTTTCTTATTTTCCTCCTCTCGAACCTGGGGTGCGTCTTATTATAAGGTGCATACATATATTATATCTGGGTTCAGCCCTGAACCTCGAGAACCCTTTTAATACAAAATGCCAAACTATTACATCATAGAAACTACTGCCATAATAGTATATTATGGCGACAGTACAGCATATGAGCTGTGCCCCATGCCATCCACACTGCTCCAACAATCCCGGTCATTTAACCCCTAGATGGCACCGCCCATGCAGTTGTACAGAGAAAGAGGGCTCCCTCTGTCACCTCATCATCCCTGCTGCGATGAAGGGTGCCATTAGATTATGACAGCCAGGAGCCTAACAAAGACCCCCAGGTCGGAAATTCTGCTACAGCTATTAGGTCATGACAGAGGAAGAGCCTAATAGGATTTGTATGTTAATGAAAAATACAAATGTGATAGCACTCTACATCCAGCAATTTGCCTCCATGCTGGATGAGGCATTGGTGTACATTTTGGCCAAAGCGTAGTAAGCCACTCACCACGTCAAGGTTGCCTCCATTTGAGTGGTCCCTAACACTAGTTCCTACCTGTTTATGGGCCATGACAGCCACACAAAATCCAGGGAATGCAGGTCAGCATGCACGCCAAGCACACTCTGCTTTTAACCCCGTCCGGTGCCATTACAGCTTTCATCGGATCCAGGGATGCAAGTACCAACATGCACGCTGAGCCCACCATATACTTCTCCTGGAGCCAAATGGCTACTGGTAGGTTCTATATAAGCAGACTCAGTTTTATACTGACTTTAAAACCAGCCTCCAGGACTGCTTATATAGAACCTAACAGTAGCCATTTGGCTCCAGGAGAAGTATATAGTGGGCTCAGCATGCATGTTGGTACTTGCATCCCTGGATCCGATGAAAGCTGTAATGGCACCGGACGGGGTTAAAAGCAGAGTGTGCTTGGCGTGCATGCTGACCTGCATTCCCTGGATTTTGTGTGGCTGTCATGGCCCATAAACAGGTAGGAACTAGTGTTAGGGACCACTCAAATGGAGGCAACCTTGACGTGGTGAGTGGCTTACTACGCTTTGGCCAAAATGTACACCAATGCCTCATCCAGCATGGAGGCAAATTGCTGGATGTAGTGTGCGATCACATTTGTATTTTTCGTTTGTATATGTATTTCGCCATAGTGATGTGCACCACATACAGGTTGTGCTGACCCAATTCCCCACAATTTTTCTTTGTAGGATTTGTATGTTCTCCCCGTGTTTGCGTGAGTTTCCTCTGGGTTCTACGGTTTCCTCCAACACATACTTATAGAAAACTTAGATTGTGAGACCCATTGGGGACAGTGTGATGCTAATGTCTGTAAATCGCTGCGGAATAAGTCAGTGCTATAAAAGTGCATAAAATTAATACATAGGATGCCTGTCAGCATAATGGCGACAGGCACAATAAAGTGCAATACATAAGTATTACAGTGTATTGTATGAGCAATTATGCTTGTAGAAAGTCAGCTCCCCAAGTGTGACTAAAGTAAAATAATAATAAGACCTTTAAAAAAAAAGTTAAAAAAAAAACTTTCCCTATTAAAATTGGTGTATTATATAGAAAAAGGACACATCTGTAATAACCCGAACTACAAATAAAGCGCTCTTCCCACCTCCCAAAAATGTATATGCAAAAATATGGCCCTTACAGCTGCGTCAGCAGAAAATAAAAATTATACCTCACAATAGGGTGACACAAAGTACTTAAAAAAAAAATATTACATTTGGTATAGCCATAATGTCATATATACCACATGATGAGCAGCGAAAAAAACTATTAAAAAAAGTTCTGAAAGGCAAGGATGAAAAAAAAAAAAGAAGAAGCCATGTCCTGAAGGCCAAAATAATTTGCACCTTTAAGAAGTTAAAATAATTTTATTAACAAAATAAATTTTTTCATTTAATTGTAGATTCTCTGCAGTTACATACACCAAAATTTTACAAGATTTAGATGTCTCATTTATTTTTTTACAATTCTCACTTTTTTTTTTTTACAATCGTTACCTTCTCTATTTGATTGAAGTCGGCTTTTTGTAACTTTTCCACTGTACGTGTTGTTGGGTTTAGACAACATACATTAATATAAAGCGAGGTTTTATTAGATTAAGATGTCAGGTCCGGGCTTAGAACTCCATTTGGATTATTAGGCCTTGCCTGACGCCGTTACTTTAGTTGATGCCCTGCAGTTTTTCACTGTGAAGGGGACTTGGCATCTCGGAATACAAAACGCAATTGGGACAATTTAAAGGTGTATTCCCACTTTACAACCTCGATTTTATTGATGGGAGTGCCAAGACCCCCGGATCCTTAGAATAAAGAGGCTACAGAGCAAATGATGTAAGCCGCGTGCTCCCTTCTCAGTTTTTCCCTGCACAGCGATGTCCCGGCCACCACTGCGCATGGAACCACAGCGCAGTGCCATTCACCTCAGTGTTGCGCTCTCAGGATCAGCTGGGGTTCCCGGAGGTCAGGATGTAGTGATAACCCTTAACTTTTTTGATGATCATGGACTGCGGTCCACATAAGGGAACATGATTGCATTTCAATTTAGACATTTTGTATCAAAGGGGTTGTCCCATCTCATACATTGGGGGCATATCACTAGGATATAAGCAAACCAATGCACCCATCTCTAGAATGCAGCCCGCAAAGTGAAGGAATGTGGACCACACGCGCGACCTCCCTCCATTCATTTCTATGGGAGTGGCGAAAATTTTAGGAAATGAATGGGAAGCGCGGCAACCGGTCCATTCACTTTTATGGGGCTGAACCAGCACTCTCCTATTAGCGTCGGTCCCATAGAAATGAATAAAACACTGGTGACATATCCTAGCGCTATGACACCAATGTGTGAGATAGGTCAATCCCCTTTAAAGGGAGACCGTCAGCAGGAAGGTCACTGTTACACCAGACACAATGCCTTGTAGGATAAGCTCAGCTGGATGTAATGATACATCCTCTCACTTAGTGATGCATTGCTTCATTCTGGAAAATAAAAACACTTTTAATCAATATGCAAATGAGCAGTTAAGTGCACCCAGGGCGGGCTGGTTATTCTGTGCACCTTTGCTCCTCCTACTTCCTCTACCTCCCTGATTGACAGAGCCAGGCCAGGTAAGTACCCAGGAACCTGTCCATGTCAATCAAAAAGGAGACAGAGGAAGTAGGAGGAACAAGGCTGCACCGTGTGGCTTGGGCCCGCCTTCGGTGCACTTAACTGCTGATTTGCATATGTATTAAAAGTACTTTTTTTTCTACAAAATGAGGGAACAGATCGCTATGTGAAAAGTATCATTACATTCAGCCTTACAAGGCATGGTGCCTGGTTTATCAGTGACAGGCTCCCTTTAACAATGAATTTCCTGCTGACAGATACCATTTAAAGGTGAATACACATACACTAGGAATATACACTGATGGCCTGTCATTCGAATGGGCCATCTTTGTGGGATCAGTGAGTGTGTATGGGGGTCCAGCTTTCGAGACTTTCTGCCAGGTGATCGCCAATGAGTGTTCGTAGTAACGCTCATTAGCGTACATCTGGCAGTGTAGTACTGCCGCCAATTACCTTTGCTTGTTCATTGGGTGATCGTGAAAGATCACGATTTGCCAGCGGCAGTTTGCGACGTCTAACCATGATATGCTGCCGGCATCGCATTGTGCAATGTATAATTAATCTCCAATTTCCTCCAGGAAATGTAACTGAAATGCTGAGCAACAATGTATCCGGTTCACACATCCAGATCATTTTCCTATCTGCAGACTAGCCAGATCCCCTTACTAATGAGCTAGCCCCCCCAACATAAATCACTCATGACCGGCAGCGGCAAACATACCGCAGGGGTTTTAAAACCTCCCTCCCGTGTCACTCTCTCCTCCCCGTCTCTCTAATCGGTAAGTATTTGGCCTAGGCGCCATCAATGGCATCCTGCTGCGCATGCGCTTTCCATTTACTCCTGATAACGTCCCGAACCGATGTAAACACGCAGGTCTCTACACTTAAAGGGGTCCTCGGAATACGGACACCATATTGTATATTCTTCTCAAAATTCTGTGCCGGAAAAAAATATTCACTTCCTCTTAATTCATATACAATTAACTGTAAGAATTGATAGTCGTAGATATTTCCTTTTTACAGACATGCTGAGAAAGAGAAACCTTCATTTAGGCCAGATGGCCGCCTACTTTTTAAAGGGGGTTTCTGGATGCCTAATACTGATGTTTTATCCTCAGGATAGGTCATTAATATTTACTTGACAGGGGTCAAACACCCGGCACCCACAGATCAGCTGCTTGAGGAGGCCACGGTGCTCCGTTGAGCGATGCAGCTTACCTAGCACAGCGCCGCCCATTGGATTGTGGCCGCGCTTGGTACTGCAGCTCAGCCCCATTCACTTGAATTGAACCGAGCTGCGCCTATGCCACGTGACATCACAGGACTAGGAAGAGGCCTAAGCATGCACGAGAGCGCAGTGGCCTCTTAAAACATATCAGGGGGTGCAGCAATTCTGCAACCCCTTTAATCTCTGAATCCATCTGGCCTCATACCTGGAGCAATTTCTGGTCTAAGTTCCCCTTCCGGGGGGAAGTCAATGACAGTAGACAAACGCTCCAAAAAGGAATCCAAGTTGCCATTAGGTACCAGAAGAAAATGTCTCGAGATTGATGTATCCTCCTCTGTGTTGACTGAGCTAACGTGTCTCGATATTCTTCTCTGTCCCACATTTGGGGCAATCACGGCTCGCCACATAAACGTAACCTGTCCAATCAGATCATGCCTATTGCCACAGGATTTAGGAATTCCTTTTTCTTCTGTAAGGAAAGGCCTTCTACACGGGCAGATTATCAGGAACAGTCATCTGTATGAACGCCCGTTCCTAATAATTGCCCGATGTAAATGTGCCACCGATCACCCGAATGCAAAAAACACTGGTAACGTGGCTCCCATCATTTCTCCTCAGCAGATCTTCCTTTGTAAACAGGGATGTGCTGCCCAGAAACAAAGAATCTGTACGAGCGATACGGCCCTCATACAGCAGAGGATTGCTGCATGTAAATGCTGCTCTCACCTCCACCAACGAGCATCCATTCCCGGTAATTTCCAGGTAGCCGGCCCATGTAAAGGAGCCTTTAAAACTGCAATGTCCACAGGGGTGTGACCCCATTGAGCTCGATCATAGCCAAGTCTCAACCTTGCCGTGTGTGTGCAGGTGACTCTTCTACATTCTGTCCTCTTTGTTATATCTGGTTGTTGCCCGGAGACTACTTTTATGTCGACGTCCTCTAAAAATCTGCCAGTGTTTTCTGCAAGGGGTCAGCTCATCGGGGACATTGATGGCGTACCACTAGGATATGCCAACAACGTCAGATAGGTGGGGGTATCACACCCGCTCCTATCTAGAGAACGGGGCCACTGAACTGCAAGAGAGCACACTGAGCATGCATGGGGTGCTCTCCATTCATCACTATGCTTGGCGAGCATGCGCGACCAGCAGTAAATGGAGAGGGTACTGCGCAAGCGCTGCCACCTCTCCAGTCACGGCTAGGGGACTGCTGGAAATAGCAGAGCCAGCCGCGCTGGACCCATGTGAGGCACAGGGCTGGTTCTAGCTTTGTTAATAGGGTATTGTCATGTAACATATGATGTCTTATTTTTATTTTTTACCTCAATCATCGCATAGCCCCTTTAGGGTCCATTCACACGTCCGTATGTGTTTTGCGGATCCGCAAAACACGGACAGCGGCAATGTGCATTCCTCATAGAAAATGCCTTTTCTTGTCCGCAATTGCAGAACGGATGCGGACCCATTTTGCGGACGTGTGAATGGACCCTTAAGATATGTATTTTGCAGTCTGCAAACCGCGGATCCGTAAAATCCGGATGACGGCTGTGTGTATCCCACAATATCCGTGGGTCAACATACCTATTCTTGTCTGCAAAAAGGACAAGAATAAGACATCATTTATTTTTTGTGTGGGATGGACATGCTAATGTGGACAAGGCTCGGTGTGCTGTCTGCATTTTTTGTCGCCCCATTGAAAAGAATGGTCCCGCATCCAATCCGCAAAAATATGCTGAAAAAAATACAGGCGAGCGCAAATTGTTGTGGCTTTTGAGGGGGTTTCAGCCTCACTCGCCACTTTTCGATAAAGCATGGAGTGAGCAGTGTGGGGTCAGGCATAGCTGGCTCGGCACAGGAAACTGGCGTAGATTCTACCCGTAATCCATACCAGCTGCCTTGCTGGTGCACAGGCACACGAATATTATTAGGTGAAGCACGCCATGCCAGAGGGGTATAGATCAAGACCATCATGTAAAACGCCAGCCCCCCCTTTGTGTTTCTATTCCTCATCACTTTGAGATTTCTGCTTGCTGTCAGTGAATGCAGACATTCTGGTTTACATTCTGCGGCTTTACAACTGTTGTCTGGTATTAGAAAGTGCACGCCTTTTGGTGCTGTATCTTTTATTGAAGCTCCACTAATTTGAATAGAGTAGAGCTGCAGTACTAGACGCCGCCTGTGGACAAGCGTGGCGCTGCTTCTGTGCGATTAAAAAGCCCCTTTATCTAATCCTAGGTCGTGTCATTTTGCTCATGTTTTATGACACATCAATGTGATTTGCATTGTTTCCTCCCACCATTATTAACACTGAGAAGAATCAGATCTGTATATTATCCTCCATCGCCCGGCCTTGTAGCGCCTGCGCTCAGTGAATTATATTAATACTTAATTAGCTCGGACTCATTAAAAGGAAGCGGGTCCTGACCCGGAGGAGCTAACCATCTCTGCAGTCTCTGCTTTGTCAGGCTGCTGGCATGTTCTTCTCCCCCAGCGTGTGTCTAGACGCCGATAAGGTAATGTGCTGGTATAAGCAGGACTGTGGGTGCCAAGTGCCAAGTAAGACGGATCCGGCGGAGACCTTGATGATGGTGAAAGACGTTACAGAATTACTGGGAGCAAAGACTGCTAACAAAGAGGGCTTTAATGAACACTCCAGGCAAAGCCTAGGGGCAGAGCATGACACAAGGATTCTCAGTTTGGCAAATATGTGTCACGATCTGCCCCCTTAAGCTGTGCCCAAGGTTTAACAGGTTTTAATTGATTCAGAGTTACATCCTGTATTATACTCCAGAGCTGCACTTACTATTCTGCTGGTGCAGTCACTGTGTACATACATTACATTACTTATCCTGTACTGATCCTGAGTTATATCCTGTATTATTCTCCAGAGCTGCACTCACTATTCTGCTGGTGCAGTCACTGTGTACATACATTACTTATCCTGTACCGATCCTGAGTTACATCCTGTATTATACTGCAGAGCTGCACTCACTATTCTGCTGGTGCAGTCACTGTGCACATACATTACATTACTTATCCTGTACTGATCCTGAGTTACATCCTGTATTATACTCCAGAGCTGCACTTACTATTCTGCTGGTGCAGTCACTGTGTACATACATTACATTACTTATCCTGTACTGATCCTGAGTTATATCCTGTATTATTCTCCAGAGCTGCACTCACTATTCTGCTGGTGCAGTCACTGTGCACATACATTACATTACTTATCCTGTACTGATCCTGAGTTACACCCTGTATTATACTCCAGAGCTGCACTCACTATTCTGCTGGCGGAGTCACTGTGTACATACATTACTTATCCTGTACTGATCCTGAGTTACATCCTGTATTATACTGCAGAGCTGCACTCACTATTCTGCTGGTGCAGTCACTGTGTACATACATTACATTACTTTTCCTGTACTGATCCCGAGTTACATCCTGTATTATACTGCAGAGCTGCACTCACTATTCTGCTGGTGCAGTCACTGTGTACATACATTACATTACTTATCCTGTACTGATCCCGAGTTACATCCTGTATTATACTGCAGAGCTGCACTCACTATTCTGCTGGTGCAGTCACTGTGTACATACATTACTTATCCTGTACTGATCCTGAGTTACATTCTGTATTATACTACAGAGCGGCACTTGCTATTCTGCTGGTGGAGTCACTGTGTACATACATTACATTACTTATCCTGTACTGATCCTGAGTTATATCCTGTATTATTCTCCAGAGCTGCACTCACTATTCTGCTGGTGCAGTCACTGTGCACATACATTACATTACTTATCCTGTACTGATCCTGAGTTACATCCTGTATTATACTGCAGAGCTGCACTCACTATTCTGCTGGTGCAGTCACTGTGTACATACATTACATTACTTATCCTGTACTGATCCCGAGTTACATCCTGTATTATACTGCAGAGCTGCACTCACTATTCTGCTGGTGCAGTCACTGTGTACATACATTACATTACTTATCCTGTACTGATCCCGAGTTACATCCTGTATTATACTGCAGAGCTGCACTCACTATTCTGCTGGTGCAGTCACTGTGTACATACATTATTTATTCTGTACTGATCCGGAGTTACATTCTGTATTATACTACAGAGCGGCACTTGCTATTCTGCTGGTGGAGTCACTGTGTACATACATTACATTACTTATCCTGTACTGATCCTGAGTTATATCCTGTATTGTACTCCAGAGCTGCACTCACTATTCTGCTGGTGGAGTCACTGTGTACATACATTACTTATCCTGTACCGATCCCGAGTTACATCCTGTATTATACTCCAGAGCTGCACTCACTATTCTGCTGGTGCAGTCACTGTGTACATACATTACATTACTTATCCTGTATGATCCTGAGTTACATCCTGTATTATACCCCAGAGCTGCACTCACTATTCTGCTGGTTGTCATGAAAAATGTCAACAAGCTTGCTGACACACCCATGTAGAATACAGAGGGCATTACTGTGGGCAATTGATGAGCACTTCTCCCCAGTGACATATAATGCATAGATATGCTGGAGATAGACATTAGATGGCATTTTTACAGTGGGTGTAGTGTGTGCCCATGAGGCAAAGGTTCACAACTGTAAGCTCCATTGGACCACATCGCGTATCCTTAAATTAGCATTGTTTTTTATTCTAAAGAAACTTTGCCAGTCAAAAGCTTAAGGGGATATAGGCAGAAAGCAAACACACTGGGCAGACAGACACACTGATGCAGGTGGAATTTTTGATTATTTAAAGTCACCACAAGGGGGCACCAGTACAAACAAGGCAATAAAGGGTATGAAAACGAATAAAAGCCTGCTGCTATATTCATGGGTGGGGGCCATGTAGGCCTCGTCTGCATACACTTCTACCCCAGGGGAAGTATAAAGGTGTTGCTATATCAGGGCATATGGACTTGATAGAGGGAGCCAGAATGGAGAACTGTTCCAAAGAATAAGTGCCATGTAATACCACATTTGGCCTGCAGGAGTGATTAGATGATCGCCAGGAAGTCCACCTTTAGAAAAGGGGATGCCTTTAAGTCAATAAGGTCATGGGGACAGTCACAGAAGAGAAGGGATTGATGAAAGCAGGGGCAAAATAACCCATAGCCAATCAAAATAGGAAAGTGATGACAGCAGCAGGAGAGGAGTGTGCTGATCTTGCAGGAGGAAATGACCTGTCCCCTCATCTGATTGGCTGAGGATGGAGTATGACATGAGGAAAGGAATGGAGACAAGGGCGAGATCTCCACCAGACACGGCACACAGCAGAGTCTTCAGCCGCACCGAGTACTTCACAGCAATAGTATGTTGATTTTGTAGGAAGCAGTGACCAATCACAATGAGGTCAGTAGAGACAGTGTTAGGATGTGGGCAGAGGCCATTGAGAGTAGGCAAAGTATTGTCCACGGCAGCAGAGGGTTGCGAAGTCCACCGGAAAGCTGAACAAACAGCGGAGTTACATATCCTCTCATAAAACACATGATATATGCTCCAGCTGTATGATACACCAATACCTCGCCTGAGCCCTGCTGAGAGAAACAAAAATGATCTGCACAACAGGAAAGGGTTACCTGCGGGGGGCCTGGAACTGATAAGATTTTGCAAGAAATGACCCTTCTTCTTGTGTCCTCCAAGCTTCTGCTGCCTTCAGTCGGTGGCTGACAACCACCACCAGCCAGGTACCTGTCATAGGGCTGCTATTACTGTCACCCAGAGGGGTCTTTGATATCCCAGCACAAAATGTCACCAACCACCTCAGTCCTCAGAGGGGTGGGGTGGAGGGTGGGGGTTTTGTGGAAAAGGTTAAATCACGCCAGTATGCAATCATAAAATGTCATACTGATCACCTCTTCATATATTACTTTTATCTAGTATTTATTCTCCGTTACAACCTGTGTAACACTGAAAAGCTGAATTTACAATTCTGCATCCTCCAGAGCTGAAATCTTCCGTCATTCCCTGCTTTGTATTCAGTTTTTTTTGTCTTCTTTACACGGGGCACTGTATAGTAAGTAGATTTGGGAAAGATAAGTACTCTCTGTATTATAGAGGGTGAGCCGAGCTGTTAGAGGAGTGTCTGACAACAGGCTTGCTGACTGTTTCCAATAAGAAACAGTGGAATTGTGAATGCAGCTCGACTAGATTGCGAGACTTCAGAGCTGTAATCTTGTCCAGTGATTTGTATTCGGGAATGTGTCATCTTTATACCAGACACTGTACAGTAATCGTATTTAGGAAAGAGACCTACTCCCTTGTATTGTAGAAAGTGAGCCAAGCTCTTAGGGGGGTGTCTGACAACAGGCTTGCTGACTGTTTCCACTAAGAACCAGCAGAATAGTGAGTGCAGCTCATGACTAGATTGCAATGAATGTACACTATCGTACCCCGATTATGAATATATGGACTGTAGGTGGTGTTCAAGGGCAGATCTACTGTAAGGGGGAGGGGCACCATTTTATATGGGATGTACACAGGTATATAAATAAGCACCGCCTCCCTTCCTCCAATTATAATGTATAATCTAATAAAAGCAAAAAAAAAAAAAATCAGCCTGGGCTGTGTCATGCGTTAACCCCTCATGGCCTGGCCCCAACTGATGGGATTAATCTCTGCAGCAGTGTAAAAGGGAGTTATGATGTGGCTGCTGCTGCGTGGCTGCACTGTCACGTCCCCTGCACGCCCCCTGATCCCAGCGCTTCACGGTCTGCTCTGGGATTATACACACAATCCTCACGCTAAGCCATAGGAGAGAGCAAAATCTAATCAAAGAGATTCGTGGGCCCAAACCAGCACCCCTGCTGTGCAGAGAGATGGAGGCGTTGGCATCCGGGGGGGGGGGGGGGGGGGGGGGGCAGCGCACACAAGAGCCCCTGTCCGCCTCACAGCATGGCTTATACTCGATTCGACCGAAGGGGGCGCTCTTCTGAAACAATTTAATAGTCATTATTACCATGGTGTGTAGGTGCCCGTCCGGTCTGCGCTACCTTTCAAAAAGTGAGGGACAACCAATATGGCTGCCCTCACAAAAGTTGCCACCCAGCTTTCCCAGTGACTCTATGCTGTGGGGCATAGATATTCTATGTCCTCCTCCATCATATGCTGCCCTCAGAGCTGCTTTAAGTTATCTTCTCCTAGGAAAGATGGGTGACAAATAGCATGCATAATTGCCAACACTCTGGGGAGTTGGCAAGTTTCCCAGGTTTCGCACGGAGAGCTGCTTTCTGTCGGACGTGGTGCTTGGACACTGAGAAAGGGGCGGCGTGCCCTAGAATAGAGGGCAGCGTGGCACACTGAAGGGGGTGGGGTCTGTCAAAAAAAAAGGCTGGGCAATGGCCAAAAAACTTCCAGCTTTGACCCCTTCTCTCCCAGAGAGGGCAAGCAAGATAACATGGTTCCAACACCCCCCCCCCCCCCCCTTCTTCCCTGCACATTGCTGTAAAAGTTGGCTTACTGGGTGACAACCTCTTTGGGGACAGTCATATTGGTTGTCACCCAGCTTTCCAAGTGTACTTTTACACCGCCTGGTAATATGCAAGTTTGACAGCAGTGCTCCTCCTTTCGGTCATTTTTTTTGGGGAAAGCTGAGTGACTACCAACCTGGCCCTCATCACGCCGACTACATCCCCCAATACCTGCCTGGGGACTTGGAAAAGCTGGGTGACAACCACTGCGGGAGTTATAATTGCAGCCATATTGTTTACCACACAGCTTTCTGTATTTGGATATGCAGTTTGGTAAATATCTCTGTTTGCTGTCAGTGAAGGAAAACACCATTGGTTGCACTTCTACTCTGAAAACCTGTCTTGACCTAGTCACGCTCCTACAGGGGCACCGCTTGTCGCAGCGAGGCCTCTCTTGTAATGACCCATGCAGCTGTAAGACAAGGGTGAGGATAGGTTTCCAGGCTATCTGTAGACAAATGTATTTGTTCCCTGACAGCAAGCAGATATCTCAAAGAAGAGGGTCTGTGTACGGCTTACACAGCTGCACTGGTACAGTGTAATTAGTTCGGGACCTGTGTAAGCAGGACCAGCACAAGGCAAACATTCAGATGCGAAAACTATGATCAGCGATCGGATTATATGCCACTAAATTCAATGTTTGGAATACCCCTTTAAGCTTTAAAGGGGGATTCCAACCATTGATTTATTGGTGGTGAACATATGTCTGTCGAGAAAAATGGCCGATGGCGGCCAAAAAAAGAGATGAGCGTGCAGGCCAACCGGATCATAGCTCCCCTGTTCTCTTAATAGGTGGAGGTCCCTGAGCTGCAAACCCCACCTATTAGACAGTGGTCGGAATACCCCTTAATTAAATACAAATGGAATTCCCTTTAAATGCACCCCCCAGCATTGCTGAGGACAGACCCCAGCACAGTATGTGTCAGGGCAGCACCATACATCTCACCAGCACAGGAGGCCTGACACGGTGGCGGTCCACGTGACGCAACAGGAACCGGTTTTCTTGGTTTCGGTGTCTTCTTCCTTCTTGCAGCAGCAGAAGCAGACGAGATAGATGGTGACAAACAGCAGATTGAGGAAAGCACAGACGCCGATGACCAGTGCCCAGAACAGCAGCGACTGCGGGAAGCAAAGAGGGAAACATTAATACATCCATCCAATGTGGCCATACCCATGTCTGAGAGCCTGAGGCTGCACTACTGATGACAACATACCACAAAATACATCAGTGTCCCTACATAGATACGCCACTATTCAGGCCCAGTAACATGTAGATATTGATGTGGATGGTCTCCATGAAATAGTGACCTGACGGAAATCAGGAGGGGAAATGACGTCATCAGAATCTCTCAGTAGTGCAGCGTCAGCCAAGTGATCATATCTCAGGATAGAAGATGGTAAAAACTGATTTTTTTTTTTTCATTTTTAATGTACACTAGGCTAGGGCTTGTCCATCACCATCATTTGCAGACAGTCTTCAATAAAATTCTCTTATTTTGTGTCTACAGCTCCTATGCAGTTCTATGAGTCTCCGTGGTAACAGACTACAACCAGACCCAGTGTAGTCTGATGCTGTAGTCATAGTCCCATCTGTCCCTTAATGTATATGACTTGCTCCCTTCTCTCTGTCTTCTGCTTCTTCCTAATACAGAGTAAGACTGCAATATCTGACTACACAAGGCTTCTTTGTAGTCTGTTACCATGGAAACAAACACAAAATGATAGTTTTTCAAACATACAAATTCTAAAGTTGCTTCATTATTCATTTAAGACGCATTTGAACAATTTAAAAAAAATGCTGATTGTGAAGGTGGACATATTTTTTAATAATGTCTTAACTGGATGTAATTGTCACAAACTCTCAGCTGTGAAACTATTAGGGTCCACTCACACGTCCGTAGAACGGGTCCGGATCCATTCCGCAACGTTACGGAAACGATCCAGACCCATTCATTTTCAATGGGGACGGAAGAGATGCAGACAGAACACAGTGGGCTGTCCGCATCCGCATTTCTGGTGCACGGCCCCGATCTTCCGGTCCGTGGCTCCCAAAGAAAAAATAGGCATTTCTATAGGGGTGCCGGCCCGGTGTATTGCGGATCCGCAATACACAACGCACGTGTGAATGGACCCTAAGGCTGGGTTCACACGAGCGTGTCCGGATTAGTCCCGGATGCGTCCCGGTGTGTTGCGGCAAACCCGCGCGAGTAGGAAAGCAATTGCAGTCAGTTTTGACTGCGATTGCGTTCCGATGTTCAGTTTTTATCGTGCGTGTGCAATGTGTTTTGCACGCGCGTGATAAAAAACCGACTGTGGTACCCAGATCCGAACTTCTTCACAGAAGTTCAGGTTTGGGTTCGGTGTTGTGTAGATGTTATTATTTTCCCTTATAACATGGTTATAAGGGAAAATAATAGCATTCTGAAAACAGAATGCTTAGTAAGTGATCAGTTGAGGGTTAAAAAAAATAAAAAAAATTAACTCACCTTCTCCGTTTGTTCGCTTAAGTCCCGGTCTCTTCTTTACTTCTCAAAAGATGAACTATGGGCTAAAGGACCTTTGGTGACGTCAGATCACATGCTCCAATCACATGGTCCATCACCGCGGTGATGGACCCTGTGATTGGAGCATGTGATCTGACGTCACCAAAGGTCCTTTAGCCCATAGTTCATCTTTTTAAAGAACTAAAGACCGGGAGAACTACGCGAACAAGAGGACAAGGTGAGTTAATTTTTTTTATTTTTTTTAACCCTCAATTGATCACCTACTAAGCATTCTGTATTCAGAATGCTATTATTTTCCCTTATAACCATGTTATAAGGGAAAATAATACAGTGTATAGACAGTCACCTAGCAACCGTGCGTGAAAATCGCACCGCATCCGCACTTGCTTGCGGATGCATGCGATTTTCACGCAACCCCATTCACTTCTATGGGGCCTGCGTTGCGTGAAAAACGCAGAATATAGAGCATGCTGCGATTTTCACGCAACGCATAAGTGATGCGTGAAAATCATCGCTCATCTGAACAGCCCCATTGAAATGAATGGGTCCAGATTCAGTGCGGGTGCAATGCATTCACCTACCGCATTGCACCCGCGCGGAAATCTCGCCCGTGTGAACGCAGCCTAAGTCTCTGTTCACATCACTTGGATATAAATATATAGCAGAAGCCAAAATGTTGTGCCAGGTCCAAAGTACAATGGATCGCAGATGTTAAGGGGTATTCCCATCTGGAAATGTATAGCTTATCATAGGATATGTCATAAATGTCCAACAGGTGTGAGTGCCACCTCCAGGACCCGCTCCTATCTCAAGAAAAGGGCCCCAGTGTGAACAGACAGCATGCTGCACAGGAGTAACTTTCTACATTCACTGCTATGGGACTTCCCGAAAATATGAGAGTGCAGGCTTGGCTGATCTATTATTTTGTGTGTTTCCATGGTAACAGACTACAAACATACAAAGCAACCCTGCGTAGTCTGATCCTGCAGTCTTACTCCCTTCTATCTGTCCCTTACTTTTTTTCGTAATATACTGCAAGAGACAGATGGAAGAGGGTTTGACTACAGCATCTGACTACACTAGGTTTGGTAGTTGTCTGTTACCATAGAGACGCATACATGCTATACCCTAGTGTACACAAAAAAATATATATATATATGTTTTTAATATCTTCTATCCAGATGTATGACCAAAGCCTGAGGATCCTGCACAAAGTGTGTACAGAGCCTGAGTCAATAAGGTTAAACAAATCCCTCCTCTATGGCATCACATCCTTCATGCATCCAGTAAATAGAAACCATGACACCAGCATCCTTTAAAAGCCATGTACACCGTTGGGGGCAATTTATTTATTATTATTATTATTATTGCATTGTATTCAGGGCTGATTTGATTTAAATCACTAGTCAGTAAGGCTTGATTTAAATCATAGTTTTCTACATAAAGACTAATTCTTGCTGGTATAGCTTATAATATGCAAGTAGATGAAGATTTTTAGAATAAGAACTTTTCATATTAGGTTGATTCTGCATTCATAGGTTTGTAGAAGTTAGGATTAAGGTCTTTTTCTCAACTTTGTTCATGTTAGAACATTTTTGCTGTGAAGAAGAGGCATGTGATCTCTGCTGAGTCAAATTCAGTTTTGAGAACTGGAAAAGTAAACCAAGCCTCTGTGATAATATCTTGTAGGCAGAGAAACTGCCCAATAATCTCACAAAAACCTCTGGAAGAGCATGACATTGTGAATGGATTAATGGAAATTATTTACCCAAAAAATTTAACATATACAGCCTTATTCTACATAATTAAAAAACTAATCTTTATTTTATGATGGAATAACCTTTGGATGGTAATATATTTTCCTCAAAAAGCATTTTATATTAAAAAAAAATCCGATTTAAATCTAAAAAATTTGATTTGTTTGATTATTTTTTTTTTTTAAATCATTGATTTGTTCCATGGATCAATATAGCAGGAGTACAGGTTGGACTTGATGGACTTTTTATCCACCCTGATTGTATTCATTTTGAGCTAATAATCATTATTTCAATTGGTCTTTATTAAAAAAAAATTTAGCCCCTTTCTCTGTACAGCCTTGAGATTCTTCCCTAGCAGCATTTGTCGTTTTCACTGTTACATCAGGCAGCTGAGCTGAGGGCTCCTTATCTCTGACTTCCTAAACACTCATTAGGCCCCTTTCACACGGGCGAGTATTCCGCGCAGATGCGATGCGTGAGGTGAACGCATTGCACCCACACTGAATACCGACCCATTCATTTCTATGGAGCTGTTCACATGAGCGGTGATTTTCACACATCACTTGTGCGTTGCGTGAAAATCGCAGCATGCTCTATATTCTGCGTTTTTCACGCAACGCAGGCCCCATAGAAGTGAATGGGGTTGCGTAAAAAAAAGCAAGCATCCGCAAGCAAGTGCGGATGCGGTGCGATTTTCACGCACGGTTGCTAGGAGACGATCGGGATGGAGACCCGATCATTATTTTCCCTTATAACATGGTTATAAGGGAAAATAATAGCATTCTGAATACAAAATGCATAGTAAAACAGCGCTGGAGGGGTAAAAAAAAAAAAAAAAAAAAAAAAAAAAAAAAAAGTAACTCACCTTAGTCCACTTGATCGCGTAGCCCGGCATCTCCTTCTGTCTCCTTTGTTGAATAGGACCTGTGGTGAACATTCATTATAGGTCAAGGACCTTTGATGACGTCACTCCGGTCATCACATGGTATGTCACATGATCTTTTACCATGGTGATTCACCATAGTAAAAGATCATGTGACGTACCATGTGATGACCGGAGTGACGTCATCAAAGGTCCTTGACCTATAATGAATGCTCACCACAGGTCCTATTCAACAAAGGAGACAGAAGGAGATGCCGGGCTACGCGATCAAGTGGACTAAGGTGAGTTACTTTTTTTTTTTTTTTTTTACCCCTCCAGCGCTGTTTTACTATGCATTTTGTATTCAGAATGCTATTATTTTCCCTTATAACCATGTTATAAGGGAAAATAATACAATCTACAGAACACCGATCCCAAGCCCGAACTTCTGTGAAGAAGTTCGGGTTTGGCTACCAAACATGCGCGATTTTTCTCACGCGAGTGCAAAACGCATTACAATGTTTTGCACTCGCGCGGAAAAATCGCGGGTGTTCCCGCAACCACCCGCACATTTTCCCGCAACGCGCATGTGAAACCAGCCTTATAGCTCAATTCTTATCTTACTGATAAGAAATATAGCTTAAATAAGTGTTTATGACCTTTAGTAATTTAGATATAAGGGTAATTGAACGTATGATTCTTACAGCTAGACAGTTAACTGTTTGTGACAGAACGGCTCAATATTTTGAATAAAGACCAATAAAAGAAATTATTTTTTAGCCCAAAAGGAGTAAAATGCAATCATAAAAAAAATGCCCTTGAAAGTGTACATAGCTTTTAAAGGGGCTGTGTCAACTGAGACACTGCTGTCATATTGCTAGGATGTTAGATAGGTGCAGGTCGTAGAGGCAGGACCTGCCCCTACCTCCAGAACGGGACCCCCGAAGTGAGCAGAGAATGCCTGCTCGTATGCAGCCACCCTCCATTCATTTTTATGGGACTGCCAAAAATAGGCTCTAGGCCCTCTCCAGCGTTCCCATAGAAGTGAATAGAGCGGTAGCTGCGCTTGAGCGATGCTCTTTCCCTTCATTCCTATGGGACTGCCGAAAAGAGCTCAGCGCACTCGCTTGGCTATTTTGGTAACTACCTTCGAAATTAATGGAAAGCACCCTGCCCATGCGATGCGCTCCCCTTCACTTTCAGGGGCCCTTTTTCAAAGATAGGTGCAAGTCTCAGGGGTCTCCAGCGACATGCCATCAAAGACCCACATGAAACAAACTCTTTAACAGTCCTCGAATCGGTCCATGAAAGGGGCATGGCGTAAGCCCCTGCAAAAGTGGCCATTCAGGGGGGCGTTCCTAGGCGGTCTGAGAGGTGGGACTTAAATGCCTCGAACTTAATTATTTACATATTGGTAAGTATACTCCAGTGTCAACAGGGCCTTATATCGGTGGGTTATTCAGCCTCAGCAATGTTTCTATTCACTGAAAGCAAGAAAAGAACTCCAAATCTGATAAGGCATTGAAACACTCTGGGCCAGATTGCTGAGACAGTGGTTGCAAATGGCAACCAATCACAGTGCAGCTTTCATTTTCCAACAGCAGAGTATGAAATGAAAGCTGCGCTGTGATTGGTTGCAACAGGCAACACATTCACTTTCTCTTTTAGGCTACTTTCACAAATGCGTTGCTGGATTCCGGCAATCTGGATGCAAACGGATATCATTTGCAGACGGATCCGAATGTGGATCCGTCTCACAAATGGATTGCAATACTGGATCCGTCTCTCCGGTTGTCATCTGGAAAAATGGATCCGGTATTTAGATTTTTCACATCTTTAAAGGTCTGGACATGCGCAGACCGCAAAACCGGATTCGTTTTTCCGGAACACTTGGCGCCGTATCCAGCATTAATGCATTTTAATGTAAAATAATGCCGGCAAGTGTTCCGGAATTTTGAACGGAGAAAATACCGCGGCTGTATTTTCTCCGTCCAAAAACCGTACAGTGACTTAACTGAAGACATCCTGATGCATCCTGAACAGATTGCTCTCCATTCAGAATGCATTAGGATAAAACTGATCAGTTCTTTTCCGTTATAGAGCCCCTGGGACGGAACTCAATACTGGAAAAGTTTAACGCAAGTGTGAAAGTACCTTTAGACAGTTCCATGAATGTACCCCTAAGTGTATTAGAATGTACCCCTAAGTGTATTAGAAAATCACATCTTTGCTAGGGGGGTAAATTTAGGCAGCAATCTAAAAATACAACCCGCCAGGCAAAGGATTCTGGGACTTTTTTTTTTTGCAGTAGTGTGACTGCCTTAAAGTGCACATAAATAACGCCGCCTGCCATTAATCGCATCCCGTGTTGCTCATCTTTTGTGCTCTGGGATTTTGTGTAGGATTTGGTCCTGTGACCTCGTTCCGATCCCCTCCCCCCCTCCCCCTCGTGACATGAAATATCCAAACCGTGTGATGTCTGTGGGAATCAGGAGGAAGGCGGAGGATACGGGGGGGGATACATATAGACCTTTATGTTCTGGGAGAATGTCCGCCCGCCTCCTGCTTCCTTTTTTCCCATTGCTTCCTCTATTCTGCTCCTAATAGAAAATGCAGCTTGTCTCTCGTTTCAATCAGGAACCCCCCCTCCGAGATGTAAAGAGACGGACGGGCAGATAATGGGCACATCAAAGCGCCCGGCCCTCAGGGTGCAGCCCCGTGACCTTCCTCCTAGTCTACAATGGGAAGACATGGGATAGGCAATTAAAGAGACAGCATCCTGGGACGTGGCGCTGCGGTGGCAGCAAAAAAAGTAAGGAAAGAGAGAACAGAGAAAAGAAACAGGGACAAAACTGTGATAAAAAGTGACAGAAACATCAAATATATAGAGACAGAATAAAAATTTCCCTCACAGAACATCTATTTCTACCATGGAAGCTGAAAAACATGGTTTAAAAGGGGCGGGGGTTTTCCAATCCCATACTGCCCCTTTAAGAAGTAGTCGCTACCAGTGACAATTGGAACTCCCCCGTTACAGCTTCTGTAGTATTTTAGGGAACTGTCTTATAAGCACTCGCCTAATATAGTCCCAGTGGGAAATTCCTCAGAATGAAGGGTGGGCGTGCACCCCGGTTATGTTGGGGGCAACCAAGATAATAATGTGTAAAAGGGAATTCTTTGTCATGCAATTCCTCACTCCACACATAAAGGTGGCTGCAGAGAAGGGTCCCCGGTCCCCCCATCTGTCGCCCATATGTTACATAGAATACTAGATGTGACCTCAGCGCTGATCTCCCTTTATTTCCTGTTTTCTCCCTGTCATTACGGGGCTGCTCTTCCCGTCCTCCTAATCCAGCGCTTGTCCTAATGGGTGCAGCATCCGCTCACTGGCAAATCACAACTAGATCCCCCCCACTCCTTAGACTTCAAAGAAGAAATAAACAGGTAAAGACACTAAATAATCATAAAGAACTAAATACTGTAATAAATGTAAGAGTAAACTATGATACACTATACTACAGATTATATCAGACCCCATATTCCACACTACACCATATCAGACACCATATTCTATACCACATCATATCAGACCCCATATTCTATACCACATCATATCAGACACCAAATTCTAATCTATACTATATGATATCATGCACCATATTCGAATTATACTACATGATATCAGGCACCATATTCTAATCTATACTATATGATATCATGCACCATATTCTACACTACATCATATCAGGCACCATATTCTATACCACATTATATCAGATACCATATTCTAAGTCTATACTATATCATATCAGACCCCATATTCCACACTACACCATATCCTATACCACATCATATCAGACCCCATATTCTATACCACATTATATCAGATACCATATTCTAAGTCTATACTATATCATATCAGGCACCATATTCTAATCTATACTATATGATATCATGCATCATATTCTACACTACATCATATCAGGCACCATATTCTATACCACATCATATCAGAAACCATATCTACACTGCTCAAAAAAATAAAGGGAACACTTAACCAACACAATGTAACTCCAAGTCAATCACTTCAGTGAAATCAAACTGTCCACTTAGGAAGCAACACTGAGTGACAATCAATTTCACATGCTGTTGTGCAAATGGGATAGACAACAGGTGGAAATTATAGGCAATTAGCAAGACACCCCCAATAAAGGAGTGGTTCTGCAGGTGGTGACCACAGATCACTTCTCAGTTCCTATGCTTCCTGGCTGATGTTTTGGTCACTTTTGAATGCTGGCGGTGCTTTCACTCTAGTGGTAGCATGAGACGGAGTCTACAACCCACACAAGTGGCTCAGGTAGTGCAGCTTATCCAGGATGGCACATCAATGCGAGCTGTGGCAAGAAGGTTTGCTGTGTCTGTCAGCGTAGTGTCCAGAGCATGGAGGCGCTACCAGGAGACAGGCCAGTACATCAGGAGACGTGGAGGAGGTCGTAGGAGGGCAACAACCCAGCAGCAGGACCGCTACCTCCGCCTTTGTGCAAGGAGGAACAGGAGGAGCACTGCTAGAGCCCTGCAAAATGACCTCCAGCAGGCCACAAATGTGCATGTGTCTGCTCAAACGGTCAGAAACAGACTCCATGAGGGTGATATGAGGGCCCGACGTCCACAGGTGGGGGTTGGGCTTACAGCCCAACACTGTGCAGGACGTTTGGCATTTGCCAGAGAACACCAAGATTGGCAAATTCGCCACTGGCGCCCTGTGCTCTTCACAGATGAAAGCAGGTTCACACTGAGCACATGTGACAGACGTGACAGAGTCTCGAGGCGCCGTGGAGAACGTTCTGCTGCCTGCAACATCCTCCAGCATGACCGGTTTGGCATTGGGTCAGTAATGGTGTGGGGTGGCATTTCTTTGGAGGGCCGCACAGCCCTCCATGTGCTCGCCAGAGGTAGCCTGGCTGCCATTAGGTACCGAGATGAGATCCTCAGACCCCTTGTGAGACCATATGCTGGTGCGGTTGGCCCTGGGTTCCTCCTAATGCAAGACAATGCTAGACCTCATGTGGCTGGAGTGTGTCAGCAGTTCCTGCAAGACGAAGGCATTGATGCTATGGACTGGCCCGCCCGTTCCCCAGACCTGAATCCAATTGAGCACATCTGGGACATCATGTCTCGCTCTATCCACCAACGTCACGTTGCACCACAGACTGTCCAGGAGTTGGTAGATGCTTTAGTCCAGGTCTGGGAGGAGATCCCTCAGGAGACCGTCCGCCACCTCATCAGGAGCATGCACAGGCGTTGTAGGGAGGTCATACAGGCACGTGGAGGCCACACACACTACTGAGCCTCATTTTGACTTGTTTTAAGGACATTACATCAAAGTTGGATCAGCCTGTAGTGTGTTTTTCCACTTTAATTTTGAGTGTGACTCCAAATCCAGACCTCCATGGGTTGAAAAATTTGATTTCCATTTTTTTTTTGTGCGATTTTGTTGTCAGCATATTCAACTATGTAAAGAACAAAGTATTTCAGAAGAATATTTAATTAATTCAGATCTAGGATGTGTTATTTTTGTGTTCGCTTTATTTTTTTGAGCAGTGTATATCATATCAGACACCATATTCTAATCTATACTATATGATATCAGGCACCATATTCTACTATACTATATGATTTTAGGCACCATATTCTACAATACATATCAGGCACCATATTGTATACTATATCATATCAGACACCAATTATCAACACTGAATTATTAGGGGTACAAATAGGGTGATCTGTCACAAAAACCGGGATTGTCGAACAGTGTGTTGTCTTCCTGGCGCTCAAGTTCGACACATCGCGGATTGGGTTGACAGATTACTCGGAAGGGCTGGAGAAGATCCAGCGGTCATGGTCTATATCGGAACCAATGACAAAGTTAGAGGTAGGTGGAGCGTTCTTAAAAATGATTTTACGGATTTAGGTCACAAAGGTAGTGTTTTCCGAAATACTACCTGTACCTTGAGCCACACAAAAAAGGCAGCGGGAGATTAGAGAGGTAGGTGTAGGAAGGAGGGGTTTGGGTTCCTGGAGAACTGGGCCGACTTCTCTATCGGCTACAGGCTCTATCGTAGGGACGGGCTGCACCTCAATGGGGAAGGGGCAGCTGTGCTGGGGGGAGGGTAATTACGTTATAGGATGGGAAGATAGGAGTGCAGATAGAGACCGGGGGCGATGTAATGGGACTGGGGGAGGAATGGACGGAGGAACTAGAACAGTTCAGAAGGAAAGGTGTAGGGTAAAAAATATACATAAACCTCTTAAATGTATGTGTACTAATGCCAGAAGCCTGACTAATAAAACTGGGGGACTGGAATTAGTGATGTGTGAGGAGGACTATGACATAGTGGGAATAACTGAGCCATGGCTGGATGATAGCTATGACAGTGGGAATAACTGAGCCATGGCTGGATGATAGCTATGACAGTGGGAATAACTGAGCCATGGCTGGATGATAGCTATGACAGTGGGAATAACTGAGCCATGGCTGGATGATAGCTATGACAGTGGGAATAACTGAGCCATGGCTGGATGATAGCTATGACAGTGGGAATAACTGAGCCATGGCTGGATGATAGCTATGACAGTGGGAATAACTGAGCCATGGCTGGATGATAGCTATGACAGTGGGAATAACTGAGCCATGGCTGGATGATAGCTATGACAGTGGGAATAACAGACATGGCTGGATGATAGCTATGACAGTGGGAATAACTGAGCCATGGCTGGATGATGGCTATGACAGTGGGAATAACTGAGCCATGGCTGGATGATGGCTATGACAGTGGGAATAACTGAGCCATGGCTGGATGATAGCTATGACAGTGGGAATAACTGAGCCATGGCTGGATGATGGCTATGACAGTGGGAATAACTGAGCCATGGCTGGATGATAGCTATGACAGTGGGAATAACTGAGCCATGGCTGGATGATAGCTATGACAGTGGGAATAACTGAGCCATGGCTGGATGATAGCTATGACAGTGGGAATAACTGAGCCATGGCTGGATGATAGCTATGACAGTGGGAATAACTGAGCCATGGCTGGATGATAGCTATGACAGTGGGAATAACTGAGCCATGGCTGGATGATGGCTATGACAGTGGGAATAACTGAGCCATGGCTGGATGATAGCTATGACAGTGGGAATAACTGAGCCATGGCTGGATGATGGCTATGACAGTGGGAATAACTGAGCCATGGCTGGATGATGGCTATGACAGTGGGAATAACTGAGCCATGGCTGGATGATAGCTATGACTGGGCGGTTAATGTACAAGGTTACAGTCTGTTTAGAAAGGATCGTCAAAACCGGAGAGGGAGAGGGGGAGGGGTCTGCCTTTATATAAAGTCCTGTCTAAAGCCCACACTCCGTGAAGATATAAGTGAGGGACATGAACATGTGGAGTCACTGTGGGTAGAGATACATGGAGCTAAAAACAACAATAAATTACTAATAGGAGTTTACTATAAACCACCGAATATACCAGAGTCCACAGAAAATCTACTACTAAACGAGATAGACAAGGCGGCAAATCATAATGAGGTGGTTATTATGGGGGACTTCAACTACCCAGATATAGACTGGGAAACTGAAACTTGTATATCTCATAAAGGAAACAGGTTCTTGGCAATAACCAAAGACAATTACCTCTCCCAACTGGTCCAGGACCCGACTAGAGGGACGGCCATACTGGACTTAGTATTAACCAATAGACCTGACAGAACAACAGACGTTCAGGTTGGGGGACACCTGGAAAATAGTGACCATTAAGTAATAACCTTCCAATTATCATTCAAAAGAAGATTTCTTCAGGGAGGAACACAATAACAAATATACCAGACTTCAAAAAAGCTAAATTTAGCCAACTAAGAGAGGCCGTAGGCCTAACTAAATGGGATAAAGTCCTCACAAATAAATATACAGCCACAAAATGGGACATCTTAAAATCTAATTGTGAGAGGTACATACCGTATGGTAATAAAAGGTTAAGGAACAAGAAGAAACCAATGTGGATAAATATAAATGTAAAGAAGGCAATAAATTACAAAAAGTATTTAAATCACTAAAACAGGAGGATAGCGAGGAAGCACTGAAAGACAATAAAAAGGAAAAAAAATTAATATGTAAAAAACAAATAATAGCAGCCAAACTAGAGACCAAGAGATTAATTGCCAAAGAGAGCAAAACTAACCCTAAAATGTTCTTCAATTATATAAATGGTAAAATGTATAAATCTAAAGGTGTCGGCCCTTTACAGAGTGATGAGGGGGGAGTTGCAGAGAGCGATGATGAGAAAGAAAAGCTATTAAATATTTTTTTCTCCACTGTATTCACTGAGGGAAAAAAATAAACTGTCAGATGAAATGCTGAATGTAAAAGTAAATTCCCCATTAAAAGTGCCCTGTCTGACCCAGGAAGAAGTACAGCGGCGTCTTTAAAAGATTAAAATAGACAAATTGCCGGGACCAGATGGCATACACCCCCGTATCCTAAGAGAATTAAGTAATGTCATAGCCAGAGTCTTATTTCTGATATTTAAGGACTCTATACTGACAGGGAATGTTCCACAGGATTGGCACATAGCAAATGTGGTGCCAATATTTAAAAAGGGTCCAAAAACAGAGCCCGGAAACTATAGGCCGGTAAGTTTAACATCTGTCGTGGGTAAACAGTTTGAAGGCTTTCTAAGAGATGCTATCTTGGAGTACCTAAATGAAAATAAGCAAATAACATCATATCAGCATGGCTTCATGAGGGATCGGTCATGTCAAGCTAATTTAATCAGTTTCTATGAGGAGGTAAGTTCTAGACTTGACAGCGGCGAATCAATGGATGTCGTATATCTGGACTTCTCCAAAGCATTTGACACTGTACCACATAAAAGGTTAGTATATAAAATGAGAATGCTCGAACTGGGAGAAAACGTCTGTATGTGGGTAAGTAACTGGCTCAATGATAGAAAACAGAGGGTGGTTATTAACGGTACACACTCAGATTGGGTCACTGTCACTAATGGAGTACCTCAGGGGTCAGTATTGGGCCCTATTCTCTTCAATATATTTATTAATGATCTTGTAGAAGGCTTGCACAGTAAAGTATCAATTTTCGCAGATTACACTAAACTGTGTAAAGTAATTGACACGGAAGAGGACAGTATACTGTATATATACTACAGAGGGATCTGGATAGATTGGAGGCTTGGGCAGATAAGTGGCAGATGAGGTTTAACACTGATAAATGTAAGGTTATGCACATGGGAAGGAAAAATGCAAGTCACCCGTACATACTAACTGGTAAAACAATCGGTAACACTGACATGGAAAAGGATCTAGGAATTTTAATAAACAGCAAACTAAGCAGCAAAAACCAGTGTCAGGCAGCTGCTGCCAAGGCCAATAAGATAATGGGTTGCATCAAAAGGGGCATAGATGCCCGTGATGAGAACATAGTCCTGCCACTTTACAAATCACTAGTCAGACCACACATGGAGTACTGTGTACAGTTCTGGGCTCCAGTGAACAAGGCAGACATAGCAGAGCTGGAGAGGGTCCAGAGGAGGGCAACTACAGTAATAACTGGAAAAAAAGACGACTGAGGGGAGATTTAATTACTATGTATAAATATATCAGGGGTCAGTACAGAGATCTCTCCCATCATCTATTACTTCCCAGGACTGTGACTGTGACGAGGGGACATCCTCTGCGTCTGGAGGAAAGAAGGTTTGTACACAAACATAGAAGAGGATTCTTTACGGTAAGAGCAGTGAGACTATGGAGCTCTCTGCCTGAGGAGGTGGTGATGGTGAGTACAATAAAAGAGAGGCCAAGAGGGGCCTGGACGTATTTCTGGAGTGTAATAATATTACAGGATAAAGCTACTAGAGAGGGGTCGTTATTTTGATTGCCCGATTGGAGTCGGGAAGGAATTTTTTCCCCTTAAGTGGGGAAAATTGGCTTCTGCCTCACAGGTTTTTTTTGCCTTCCTCTGGATCAACTTGCAGGATAACAGGCCGAACTGGATGGACAAATGTATTTTTTCGGGCCTTATAAACTATGTTACTATGTTACCATATTCTACACCACATCATATCAGACACCATATTCTGTACTACATCATATCAGATGCCCTTTAAGGGACCTATTCAACAATGTGCCCTCTGAACTGCCTCCTTGCTGGCCGATTCCCATTTATGGTGTAGGGGCAGCCTTAGACCTCATGCACACGACCGTTGTGTGTTTTGCGGTCCACAAATTGCGGATCCGCAACACAGATGGCGTCCGTGTGCGTTCCGCAATTTGCGGAACGGCACAGACAGCCATTGATATAACTGCCTATTCTTGTCCACAAAATGGACAAGAATAGGACAGGTTATATTTTTTTTTGCGGACCATGGAACGGAGCAACGGATGCAAACAGAGCACGGAGTGCTGTCCGCATCTTTTGCAGCCCCATTGACGTGAATGGGTCCACATCCAAGCCCGGATGCGGACTAAAAACAACGGTCGTGTGCATGAGGCCTTAAGCTGGAGAATCACTGTTGCAGCCCAACTCTGCTACAACTAGAACAGCAGAGTGAGACTTAGTATTGTGTATAAATAGCTCACTAAACTCAAATTGACCTCACATTAGTAATTCATCGCCTCTGTTGGGAAACTGACCTGTGTGAGGACCTTCAGTGCATAATGACCCTCTCTTACCCATGAATGACCTCTGTGGAGTCTAATTGGTCTCTTAAAGCGTTCTACAAAGCACATGGAGAGAGTTCATGAAATCATGCAGCCACCAGCCATGCTGGGAGATCCAGATTAATGAGCAGTACCATATGGAATTGCATTGGATGCTGCATCTAAAAAAGCAGACCTGCAGGGTGAAGCATGGGGGACAGAACGTCAGCCTAAGCCTCTGATGAGACAGAAGATTGCGCTACATAAAAAAAAAAAAAAAAAAAAATCAGTTCTCTATTCACAGACATCCTGCCGGGCTTGTGGGCATACCTCTGAAAAGACAGAAAGTTCCTGCTTTCTACTCACTCACCTCTTGGTGGAACTTTGCATATACAAAGAAACCGATCTAAATAAGCAGAACTGTAGTGTAAAGCATAGAGGCGGAAAAAACCTAGCTCGGTACAGGAGAATGCTGTATTTGCAGCAATCTGCTCTCCAGGAATGGACATCTTGCTGGGTCTGTGTTTATATGCAAAACAGATTTAAAAACAAAAAAGACAGAGTTGGAGTATAAAGCATAGGGGAGGAAAAGACCAACAGCCTGAGCCTCTGATGACAGTTTTCCATGCACTAGTTTCATGCCAGACATGTGCTTTTACACATCGAATAAACTAAAGAAGCAGAGTTACAGTGTAAAGCATGGGGGTAAAGCAGCAGCCTGTCTTTCATGAGACAGAAAGTTGCTCCAGTTGCATAAATCTTCTCATCATGCATTGACTTCCTGATAGGCTCGCCATAGCAACCAATCTGAAGAGGAAACGCTGCAGTGTAAAGCATGGAGGAGGGAAAGGTTCCTATGGCAGTGCCTCGTTGTCACAGGCAGATTACTGAATATTACTTCAGAGCGGATGACTTTAGGTAAAGCACCTGACGAGGCATAACCCGTCTACATGATACGGCCCCTCCACCATCACCCGCTGCCTCGGATCCGATGGACTGATGAATATTAATTCCCACATTCCCTCTCCACTCATTAGGACCCATTACAGGAGCTGAGCTGGTCATCCGGCACATTACTCCTCCATTACCTGGGGGGGGGGGGGGTGTTAACAATGCTGCTACTTTAACACTTTATGTGCCAAGTACTGCAGATATTGCAGCAGCACGGGACAGATTCAGTAGTCAGGGAAAGCTGGGTGGCAGTCTATATATAGATTAATAAAACACTCCCTATTATGAATTTCAGGACCCCCTGGGCATGACCGGACCACAAGGGGCACAGCCAAAAATTGTAGCTTGGAAGATTTGACAGTATGTACATGGTAAGCTTGCTCTGAGGTTGCCATGGTAGTCTCCATAGGCACACACTCCAAACTTCCTGTCATGTGACTGCCACAAAAATGTGTTCATAGCAGTGTGTCTGGTAAGGTTACCATGGCAACCCCAGAGCAAACATCATATACATGACGGCAGAAGGGACACGATCAGGACAGGCAAAAAAAGAGACGTGTTTTACAGTGCCAATAATTAAAAGCTACAAGTAGTGAAATAAGAAAACAAGAAAACAAAATGTGAGAGAAAGAGGGAGAGCGGTAGAGAAAGAAAGCACGGGAGAGAGACAAAGAAAGGGAGCAGCTGATAGAGGTGGAGGGAGGGAGGGAGGGAGGGAGGGAGAGGGAGAGGGAGAGAGAGAGAGAGAGAGGGAGAGAGGGAGAGATAGACAGACAGACAGAGGGTCAGAGAGAGAGAGAGAGAGATACAGACAGACAGAGGGTCAGAGAGAGAGAGAGAGAGAGAGATACAGACAGACAGAGGGTCAGAGAGAGAGAGAGAGAGAGAGAGAGAGAGAGAGAGAGAGAG
>NC_053394.1:418931859-418979359 GCF_905171765.1 Bufo bufo
TAGGTCAGTGCCGTCTGTGATTTTCATGGGCAGAGCGGTTTATAAGTAATAAGTCCATGTTTACCAGTCAGCCCCTATTGAAACCTTCCGTGAAGGGCTGGGGCTTGTTTATTTCTATCTGTGCCGACATCCATCCAGATTCATCCCGCCTCGCCCGTCATCATCTCTGCCCACAATGTCCTGGCAGGGATCTGTAAAGGTGGAACACTATTTGGCACCTGCGCCGCCTATTGTTCTTTGTCACATCCAGTGTCTAATATTGCCCTGACGAACCCCCCATCCCACCCCAAAAATAAAAGAAAAAGAAATTGCCATCAGCATGTGGAGAAATGCCGCTGTCTGCTAACAGTGAGGAATGTCCTAATGTCACCATTAGTGACAGCACATTCCTCCAATGTCCTTGTGAACTGTCCCTATCTGGAGGTGGACAACGTCATTTATCTTACCTTCACCTATTAACATATTAACTTTCTCTCCGGGCAACACCATCAGCGCCAAATGATTTTTTATCAGCTCTATTGATAAAGCGCGGGGATCGATTTATAGTACGAAGAGCCCAAAAGTCAACACCACAGCAACAATCAAACCACTTCCCTGCAAGATCTATACAGGCAAACACCAGAGGCAGAACAGGCTCCTTAGGGCTCATTCACATGCTGCGGTTTTTGCACAGTTCTCCAAAAATATAGTAAAAAAAACTGCCGCATATGAATAAGGCTTTACAGAGTTTAGGTCCAGCCTTATGTGCTGATTCTCTTCTTAGTATGTCTCTATAGGGGGTCAGCGCTCAGTTTTTCTGACACAGAGCTGCCAATCCCCTGCAGAGACATAGAGTAAAATACTAAACTCAAAAAATGTATAGTCATTTAAAAAAATCCCAGCACGTCCTCACTAAAAAGGGTTATCCCATGATTAATGTAAAAATATCATACAGTACATGACAAGCTCTTTCTAACCAAGCTAGAACCAGCCCTGTACATGGATCCAGAGATCTCCCCATTCATTGCTCTGCTAGATTTATATCAAACTGACAGCTCAGGGGAGTGTCTTTTCTGCTGCAGCTCAGGGGACGTGTCTATTCTGCTGAAGCTCTCTCCCTATCACAGCTCAGGAGGCGTGTCCATGCTGTCCCTATCACAACTCAGGAGGCGTGTCTCAGCTCTCCCTATCACAGCTCAGGAGGCTTGTCTCAGCTCTCCCTATCATAGCTCAGGAGGCGTGTCTCAGCTCTCCCTATCACAGCTCAGGAGGCGTGATTCAGCTCTCCCTATCACAGCTCAGGAGGCGTGTCTCAGCTCTCCCTATCACAGCTCAGGAGGCGTGTCTCAGCTCTCCCTATCACAGCTCAGGACGCAGTTGAAGGAGAAAACTGACCATGTGCGGCCTTCACAGTGAGCAGGACAAATAAATAAGAAAAAAAAAAACAGCAGGTGGCGCTGTACAGATACATTTTATTGAATAGCTTAGTGGCTATACTACATTTTTAATGACATGCAATTACAAAAGTGTTCAGATCCAGGCGCTGGTTTGAAAACTGTAGAATATTTTTCATGGGACAACTCCTTTAAGCCCCACCCATTGACTAAGCCAAACCCTTTAGCCATTCCCCATGCAAAAATTGAACAATCAGCCAGAGTTTGACCTCGGTGTTCTCTGCAGAATTTCAACAAGACATTTTGCTTCAGGATCATGCAGAAAATCCTGCAGACAAATACTGTGGGGACAAGATTGCCTGCTATTCACTCTATTCTAGGTTTAGTGCTCCTGTAAATGATCCCGTTCTGGCTGCCTGCAGTCACCGTCAGGGAGCTTATAGCTTAGTATTTTATTAGTGATTTTAAAGAGGACCTTTCACCGATTATTACACTATAAACTAACTATACAGACATGTGGAGCGGCGCCCGGGGATCTCTCTGCACTTACTATTATCCCCGGGCGCCGCTCCGTTCTCCCGCTATGCCCTCCGGTATCTCCGTTCACTAAGTTGTTCTGCTCTAGCGCTGGCCAATCGCAGGACAGAGCTCACAGCCTGGGAGGTTTTTTTCTCCCAGGCTGTGAGCTCTGCAATGCGATTGGCCAGCGCTACAGCAGAACGAGGGCAGACTCCGCCTACCATAACTTAGTGACCGAAATCTCCGCCTACCATAACTTAGTGACCGAAGATACCGGAGGGCATAGCGGGAGAACGGAGCGGCGCCCAGGGATAATAGTAAGTGCAGTGAGATCCCCGGGCGCCACTCTCCATGTCTGTATACTTAGTTCACAGTGTCAGGATCGGTGAAAGGTCCTCTTTAATGTACAGTATGCAGAAAGCTCCCCCTAGTGGTGACTAAAGGTAGACATCATTTTATAATTGAACTCTTTACAGATGGCATTTGGAGCTCTGTATCAGAACAACTAAAGCTATCATAAAGGTACATCTATATATAAGTATTAGGTGGAGATTGCTGCAGAGACTTGTCTTCATGCACAACTCAAAGTCCCATTACAGCATCCGGGGCACGTAGGAGGCCATTTATCAAAACTGGCGTTCCCATATGCCAGTCTTTAGCCCCTTGCGCAGGGTGAGATGCCACTAATTTCTTAAAAGGTACAGTCTCTGCCGTAAGTTATAGTAAATCCGTCAAGACATGATAGGCTGAGCCCCTGACCGCGCGGCAAACATCCTCGGCTACATTGACCACAGGCACAGCTTCCTGGTGAAAACAATGGGAGGAGAATTCTGAGTAGATTCGGCGCTATCTATCTGTTATCTATCTATCTATTATCTATCTATCTATCTATCTATTATCTATCTATCTATTATCTATCTATCTATTATCTATCTATCTATTATCTATTATCTATTATCTATCTATCTATTATCTATCTATCTATTATCTATCTATCTATTATCTATTATCTATTATCTATCTATCTATTATCTATTATCTATTATCTATCTGTTATCTATTATCTATCTGTTATCTATCTATCTGTTATCTATTATCTATCTGTCTATCTATCTGTTATCTATTATCTATCTGTTATCTATCTATTATCTATCTATCTATCTATCTATCTATCTATCTATTATCTATCTATCTATCTATCTATTATCTATTATCTATCTGTTATCTATTATCTATTATCTATCTATCTATTATCTATCTATCTATCTATCTATCTATCTATCTATCTATTATCTATCTATCTATCTATCTATTATCTATTATCTATCTGTTATCTATTATCTATCTGTTATCTATCTATTATCTATCTATCTATCTATCTATCTATCTATTATCTATCTATCTATCTGTTATCTATTATCTATCTGTTATCTATTATCTATCTATCTATCTGTTATCTATTATCTATCTATTATCTATCTGTTATCTATTATCTATCTGTCTATTATCTATCTATCTATTATCTATCTATCCAACTGTCCATCTATCTATCTATCTATCTATCTATCTATCTATCTATCTATTATCTATCTATCTATCTATCTATCTATCTATCTATCTATCTATCCAACTGTCCATCTATCTATCTATCTATCTATCTATCTATCTATCTATCTATCTGTTATCTATTATCTATCTGTTATCTATCTATTATCTATCTATCTATTATCTATCTATCTATCTATTATCTATCTATCTATTATCTATCTATCTATCTATTATCTATTATCTATCTATCTATTATCTATCTATCTATCTATCTATCTATCTATCTATCTATCTATCTATCTATCTATCTATCTATCTATCTATATATCCAACTGTCCATCTATCTATCTATCTATCTATCTATCTATCTATCTATTATCTATCTATTATCTATCTATCTATCTATTATCTATCTATCTATCTATCTATCTATCTATCTATCTATTATCTATCTATTATCTATCTATCTATCTATCTATCTATCTATCATCTATCTATCTATCTATCTATCTATCTATCTATTATCTATCTATTATCTATCTATCTATTATCTATCTATTATCTATCTATTATCTATCTATTATCTATCTATCTATCTATCTATCTATCTATTATCTATCTATCTATCTCCTATTTAAATCAAATCAAATCAAATAAACTTTATTGGCAGATGAAGTCTGGGCAGAGATCAGACAGTCTCCTGAAGTGAGAATCCCTCACTGCTGAGTATTTGGGGCACGGCAGCAGAAATATCTATCTATCTATCTATCTATCTATCTATCTATCTATCTATCTATCTATCTCCTATCTATCTACGGACTTGTGGGATATATGACTGACTACATCTTCTTATCTCCAGCGCACAGGGCTCTCCATTCTGCAGCATGAATTAGGTATCACGCATTGCTGTGCAGTAAATGCCTGCTCATGCGCGCAGCCTATAGCATGAAGTATAATAGTAACAATCTTGTAAATCAAATCCTCCTCTTATTTGTCATCCTCAAATCAACAACCAAAATCTGTAAGAAACCTGCGGTTTTCCCATGTCACCAGCTTATTACTCATCATTTCTGATGCTGATGTACCGTAAATAATTGTCCAAGGAGGAAAATCATTAATATGATATATATATATATTCCGCTTACTGAGCCAAATGACTCCTTCCAGAATGTGACGGGATGATCCTATGTAAGGAGCCGATGACCCTGGTCCTCCCTATGTATGGGATTGTCCTTGCAGCACTGGATATATGTCCTCATCAGGCTTTGCCATGAAAGTCATTCCTATCCAAAGCCTGAAATGTCAGGTACATGGCACAACACATTGGATTCAGCCTCATGTCCCCTGGACCTTGTCCCACCCAGTGAGGTGGTCACCATCTGCTGCTTCCGGATGGGCCATGGATGGAGAGGTATCCACACCTATGTCCTGGACTCTCATTCCATTCCTATGAGCGTTACGGCAACAGCCGAGCAATGGGGACCCCATTCTGAAGGTGAATAACGGATTAGGTCTCATGACCACATCTTGGATCCGCATCCAATCTGCATTTTTTATGGATCACACATGGACCCATTTATTCCTTTGTGTCCGCACAAAAAGACATGGGGGGGGGGGAGGTCATTTACTAACCAGAAATACACCTATATTAGGTGTATTTCTGGTTCAGATTGTGGCGCAAATTTGCGACTTTTCCTCGCTCAGGTCTAAAAAAGTGGGTGTGGTGTGAGCGGGGAAAGGGGTGGGCTAACTGTCTAAATGTAAGACAGCTCGGAAGCTGTCTTACATTTAGAAGCGGCGGTGGATCCACCAAAGTTATGTAGAAGTCGGCGCCTCTTCATAACTTCAGCCGATCCAGCGCCAGCTATAGGAAATATTAAGACTGGCATCTAAAACGCCGGTCTTAATAAATGACCCCCATAGTTCTGCAAATGGTAGAACATGTCCTGTTTTTGTTCATTTTGCGGACAAGAATAGCTGAATTTTGTGGATCCGCGGTTTGTAGACCGCAAAACGGATCCAGTTGTGTGCAGCTCTGGAGAATAATACAGGATATAACTCAGGATCAGTACAGGATAAGTAATGTAATGTATGTACACAGTGACTCCACCAGCAGAATAGTGAGTGCAGCTCTGGAGTATAATACAGGATGTAACTCAGGATCAGTACAGGATAAGTAATGTAATGTCTGTACACAGTGACTGCACCAGCAGAATAGTGAGTGCAGCTCTGGAGTATAATACAGGATGTAACTCTGGATCAGTACAGGATAAGTAAAATAATGTATGTACACAGTGACTGCACCAGCAGAATAGTGAGTGCAGCTCTGCAGTATAATACAGGATGTAACTCTGGATCAGTACAGGATAAGTAATATAATGTATGTACACAGTGACTGCACCAGCAGAATAGTGAGTGCAGCTCTGGAGAATAATACAGGATGCAACTCCGGATCAGTACAGGATAAGCAATGTAATGTATGTACACAGTGACTCCACCAGCAGAATAGTGAGTGCAGCTCTGCAGTATAATACAGGATGTAACTCTGGATCAGTACAGGATAAGTAATATAATGTATGTACACAGTGACTGCACCAGCAGAATAGTGAGTGCAGCTCTGGAGTATAATACAGGATGTAACTCAGGATCAGTACAGGATAAGTAATGTAATGTATGTACACAGTGACTCCACCAGCAGAATAGTGAGTGCAGCTCTGGAGTATAATGCAGGATGTGTACAGGATAAGTAATTTAATATATGCACACAGTGACTGCACCAGCAGAATAGTGAGTGCAGCTCTGGAGTATAATACAGGATGTAACTCAGGATCAGTACAGGATAAGTAATGTATGTATGTACACAGTGACTCCACCAGCAGAATAGTAAGTGCAGCTCTGGAGTATAATACAGGATGTAACTCAGGATCAGTACAGGATAAGTAATGTAATGTATGTACACAGTGACTTCACCAGCAGAATAGTGAGTGCAGCTCTGGAGTATAATACAGGATGTAACTCAGGATCAGTACAGGATAAGTAATGTAATGTATGCACACAGTGACTCCACCAGCAGAATAGTGAGTGCAGCTCTGGAGTATAATACAGGATGTAACTCAAGATCAGTACAGGATAAGTAATGTAATGTATGTACACAGTGACTGCACCAGCAGAAAAGTGGGTGCAGCTCTGGAGTATAATACAGCATGTAATTTAGGATCAGTACAGGATAAGTAATGTATGTTCACAGTGACTTCACCAGGAGAATAGTGAGTGCAGCTCTGGAGTATAATACAGGATGTAACTTAAAATCAGTACAGGATAAGTAATGTAATGTATGTACACAGTGACTCCACCAGCAGAATAGTGAGTGCAGCTCTGGAGTATAATACAGGATGTAACTCAGGATCAGTACAGGATAAGTAGTGTAATGTATGTACACAGTGACTCCACCAGCAGAATAGTGAGTGCAGCTCTGGAGTATAATACAGGATGTAACTCAGGATCAGTACAGGATAAGTAATGTATGTACACAGTGACTGCACCAGCAGAATAGTGAGTGCAGCTCTGGAGTATAATACAGGATGTAACTCAGGATCAGTACAGGATAAGTAATATAATGTATGTACACAGTGACTGCACCAGCAGAATAGTGAGTGCAGCTCTGGAGTATAATACAGGATGTAACTCAGGATCAGTACAGGATAAGTAATGTAATGCATGCACACAGTGACTCCACCAGCAGAATAGTGAATGCAGCTCTGGAGTATAATACAGGATGTAACTCAGGATCAGTACAGGATAAGTAATGTATGTACACAGTGACTGCACCAGCAGAATAGTGAGTGCAGCTCTGGAGTATAATACAGGATGTAACTCAGGATCAGTACAGGATAAGTAATGTAATGTATGTACACAGTGACTGCACCAGCAGAATAGTGAGTGCAGCTCTGGAGTATAATACAGGATGTAACTCAGGATCAGTACAGGATCAGTAATGTAATGTATGTACACAGTGACTGCACCAGCAGGATCGGGCAATGGCCGTAGTGTTAATACCTGGACACTATCCTGTATCATTCTAGTGGTATTTGGGCATCATGTTATCTGCTTATATACGTTCCTGCTATTAATGCAGCTCGTGTTGGACAGTGTTCATCCCAATTACTTAGTGACTATAGATGATATGTTCTGTGGTGACAAGGAGTGTTTTATGGCTGTGACTAGAGGAGATGGATTAGACGGGAACACAGTGTACATCTTCTGTGCTCCAGAGGAAATCACAGTCTTCTGAGCTCATTGTGTTTAGACAATATATCACACATAGGACATGGTTGAAGGTAAAGGGTTCACTTACATTTACGCCTCTTTGGCATAATCTGCACCTCCAAAGGTTAGATGATATTGCAGTTGACACATTTTGGCAAAAAAATAAAATTCTGTATATTTCACAGGTAATTAAGGATAGAGAGATTAAGTCATTTACAGAGATATCACATAATATAGAAAATGTTTCATGGTTTAGATATTTTCAACTGCGTTCAGCATTATCCAGTTTGGATGATAAATCTGTGTTGGATATAGATAGTTCATCTTTTTTGAATGATTGGGTAGGGGGGACACCGCATAGAATGAAGATTTCAAATATATATAAACTATTACTTAAGGCACGATTTAGTGATACACAATCACCAGGACAAAGAGCGTGGGAGATGGACTGTCCGAATATACAAATAGAAGGGTGGGAGAATATTTTTGGGAATCTAGGTTCACTATCCCAGAACTTTAACCATGTGCTAGTACATTTTAATATTTGTCACAGACTATATGTTACCCCTTTATGGATGAATAAATGTGGATTAAGAGACACGTCTAACTGCCCTAAATGTGACACCTTAGGTGCGGATTATTTTCATATGATCTGGACGTGCCCAGAACTTATAAAATACTGGAACAGTATTCACAACTTCATCCGCTACAAATTAAAAATACGAATTCCTCTTGAACCACAAGTGTTTGTGCTTAACGATCTTTCCAAAATAAATAACCATAAGTACCAAAAGATTTTCCTAGGCAGAATACTGATGTTGGCCAGAGTTTTGGTCAGTCGGACCTGGTTTGCTCGATATACTCCAGAGATAAATACATGGATAAACCTAACTAACAAGGTAAAAAACTATGAGAAAATTATGTACAAACAGAGGGAAGCTGAGGAGAAGTGGATCAAGATATGGGGCGGTTGGAGGACTTGATTAGTTTAGATAAACCTTTTTTTTTTTTTTTTTTTTTTTTTTTTTTTTTTGACGCACCACAGGTATGGGGAGGTGGGTGGTTACGGGGGCAAGGGGAAAGAAAAAAAGGAAAAAAATACTTTTGTACTGTAATTCTCTGTTCTTTTATATACTTCAAGTAATAAAGATATTAAAAAAGAACTCAGGATCAGTACAGGATAAGTAATGTAATGTATGTACACAGTGACTGCACCAGCAGAATAGTGAGTGCAGCTCTGGAGTATAATACAGGATGTAACTCAGGATCAGTACAGGATAAGTAATGTAATGTATGTACACAGTGACTGCACCAGCAGAATAGTGAGTGCAGCTCTGGAGTATAAAACAGGATGTAACTCAGGATCAGTACATGATATGTAATGTATGTACACAGTGACTCCACCAGCAGAATAGTGAGTGCAGCTCTGGAGTATAATGCAGGATGTGTACAGGATAAGTAATTTAATATATGCACACAGTGACTCTATCAGCAGAATAATAAGCGCAGCTCTGGAGTCTATTATAGGCCATAAATCAAGATAAGTAGGTAAGTAATGTAACTTAGAAAGTTGCTGTACTATTTATGTAGATTTGTGTAGACTTTTCTGCGGCCATGACATAATGTAATCCTGGTAGCTTGAAGAACTGCTGCCTAAATTGAGCATTAACACATATTCCCCGACCCCTATGCCGGCATTTAGCAGATTTATTTATCCAGCGCAGAGCTTGCAATCATACTATTTATTTACAGAGCGTAGAGACCATAGCTACTAATACTACTAATGCTACCACGGCAGTGTGCACTATTTCTATTACTGCAGGCTTCCATCTATTATAAACACGTGTCGCACCGAGCACTCGTCCCAAACTCTGGCCAAGAATAACATGAAATATTGTGAAGAGTATATTTATTGGCTGGAAAATGCTGTGCAGATTGTTATATTTTTACATATTGTATAAAAAAATAAATCACTTGAAAATAAAACACAAAAACATAGAATTATGTGGTGGACGGCGGCCGCAGGGACCGTCCGGCCTGTCCGTGTCCTACCTGGTCTGAAACCTCAGGTCCTGATTTATCTTCTGTGTCATCCCAATCGTCTGCATCGCTTTGTGGTTCAGGTTTTTCCATCTATTCTTGTTTATGTCATTTATGGAATATTAGTATATAATAAGAAACTACTATGTGGCTGGTGCCAGGGCAATTATGACTTTTTATATCATACCCAAGTATGAAAATATTAGGGGAGATCAAAGGAAACCAGAATACGTTAGCATTGGAGGAGGAAGGAGACAACCATTCTGGACACCAATAAATGACACTTCTGTCTTAGTAACAGCTTGCATTTCCTATGTAATAACAATTCTGCAGCATCTTTTCAGCTATGTTCTGCCGTTCCTCTATTATTCCTACCAGAAATTTTAAAGAATAAATTGTTAGCAGAACGAAAAAGATGAAAACATCCTGCATGATATGACAAATAAATATACAGTGCATGTGCGTGTTTTGCCAGTTGGGGGTGTTACCCTGCACAGTCTGACGCCTCCTCCACATGTGTGCTGTCCGCATTTTCCGCTGACAGCACACGTGCCCATTGATTTATATGTGTCTGTTCACATTTCAGTGACTGTGGGTCAGTAAAAAAAAAAAATCACGGAGACATGCGCTACTTTGATCTGTGATGCGGACCAAGTACGCCCATTGAAGTCTATGGGTCTGTGAAAATCACGGACACCCCATGGATGGCGCCCATGTTGCGTCCGTTTTTTTTTTACTGAAGACTGATTCTTTGGAAATTAATTTTCAGCTGAGCAACGTCCGTGAATTACGGATGACGCACGGAGGGTAAAGACGGACCAACCACGGATCTTCACGGATGAAACGCGTATGTTTTTTTTTCACGAAAAATGTGGATGAGGCCTGACACTGGCAGCACTGACTGGATAGAATTAGACTGTGCAGGGGCACGCCCCCCCCCCCCCAACTGGTAACACCCAGCTGGACCTTTATTGCAGACTGTTAGTAATTCATTTATAAACTTCTAGCTGGAATAATAGAGGGATGGCAGAACATAGAGTTATAGGAAAAGAAGTTCCAGAATGATTATTACAAGCAGGATGCAAGTAGTTGCTAAAATTGACATGTCTTCAGAGGTGAAAGTTTTTTTCCCCATCTTCTAGTGTTATAGCCTATCGGTAGGACATGCTATAATACGGTATTATAATCAGTAGGGGTCTACCTTGTGAGACCTGGGCAATCTTCAGCCTAGGGCCAGGGGTGTTGGTATATGTTCCTGTGCAGCCATCTGTGTGAAGGGGCCACAGCACTTAACTAGCCTCGTCTTTTGCCGTTTCCGATAATCCGACACTTTTCAGAGGATGCCAGATTATCAGAATGTGACTATATACTAGACCAGGGATGCTCAACCCGCGGACCTCCAGCTGTTGCAAAACTACAACTCCCGCATTTTTTGCGGACCCATTCACTTCAATGGGGCTGCAAAAGATGCGGACAGCACTCCGTGTGCTGTCCGCATCCGTTGCACCGTTCCGTGGCCCCGCAAAAAAAATATATAACATGTCCTATTCTTGTCCATTTTGCGAACAAGAATAAGCATTTCTACAATGGGCAGAAGGCACACTGGCGGCTTCTGTTTTTTTGCGGATCCGCGGTTTGCAGACTGCAAAAAACGGCACGGTCGTGTGCATGTAGCCTTGCGGACCACAAAAATGGTCGTGTGTATGAGGCCTTACTCTGTGTGCATTCCGTTTCCGTATGTCCGTATTTCCGTTCCGCAAAAAAATAGAACATGTCCTATTATTGTCTGCATTACGGACAAGGATAGGACTGTTCTATTAGGGGCCAGCTGTTCCGTTCCACAAAACACGGAATGCACACGGACGTCATCTGTATTTTTTGCGCACCCGTGTTTTGCGGACCACAAAATACATACGTATACATACGTATACATACGTGTGCACTCACTATTCTGCTGGTGCAGTCACTGTGTACATACATTACATTACTTATCCTGTATTGATTCCTGAGTTACATCCTGTATTATACTCCAGAGCTGCACTCACTATTCTGCTGGTGCAGTCACTGTGTACATACATTACATTACTTATCCTGTACTGATCCTGAGTTACATCCTGTATTATACTCCAGAGCTGCACTCAATATTCTGCTGGTGGAGTCACTGTGTAAATACATTACATTACTTATCCTGTACTGATTCCTGAGTTACATCCTGTATTGTACTCCAGAGCTGCACTCACTAGTCTGCTGGTGGAGTCACTGTGTACATACATTACATTACTTATCCTGTACTGATCCTGACTTACATCCTGTATTATCCTCCAGAGCTGCACTCACTATTCTGCTGGTGCAGTCACTGTGTACATACATTACATTACTTATCCTGTACTAATCCTGAGTTACATCCTGTATTATACTCCAAAGCTGCACTCACTATTCTGCTGGTGCAGTCACTGTGTACATACATTACATTACTTATCCTGTACTGATCCTGAGTTACATCCTGTATTATACTCCAGAGCTGCACTCACTATTCTGCTGGTGCAGTCACTGTGTACATGCATTACATTACTTATCCTGTACTGATCCTGAGTTACATCCTGTATTATACTCTGGAGCTGCACTCACTATTCTGCTGGTGCAGTCACTGTGTACATACATTACATATCATGTACTGATCCTGAGTTATATCCTGTATTATACTCCAGAGCTGCACTCACTATTCTGCTGGTGCAGTCACTGTGTACATACATTACATTACTTATCCTGTACTGATCCTGAGTTACATCCTGTATTATACTCTAGAGCTGCACTCACTATTCTGCTCGAGGAGTCACTGTGTACATACATTACTTATCCTGTACTAATCCTGAGTTACATCCTGTATTATACCCCAGAGCTGCACTCACTATTCTGCTGGTGCAGTCACTGTGTACATACATTACATTACTTATCCTGTACTCATCCGGAGTTACATCCTGTATTATACTCCAGAGCTGCACTCACTATTGTGTAGGCTTCAGAGTGGAAATCTCTGGTGACTGTCATCTTCTTCACTTCAGGCCCTGTACAGTAGTTTGATGTAGAATAAAAGGAAATCTGGCCATTGTATCCAGTCCTTTGTTCCCTGTGTAATTAAGCTCTGCCAGAGGGGTCTGCTGATCGGCACATTTACACTAGGATAGAAACAAGATAACAGCCTTATCCCCAGTATTTACAGATGGCTTTATTGATCCAAAACCTCTAAAATAATAAAATAAAACCGCTCTGCAAATTGATAAAAAATGGAATACTGTTTTGTGTATGCAGCTGCGATGCAGACCTATGCGCCCCCAGGGTTACAGACACATTCCCTGCTTCATGCTAATTATCATATATTCAGTAGGTAAGCAAGAAGTAGGGGATGGACAGAAGGAAGAAAGGTGCTCGACGGAGGTATAGTGATGCATCAGGGACTGAGCGACTGCAGCTGTCTGACCGGTTCTTCTCTCTTTTCACAATGTCAGTAACAAAAACAGGATCTTTCGGCAGCAGATCTGTCCTGACGGAGAATGTGGACTCCAGAAGAAGAAGACCCATCAGACTGGCCCAACCACAAATCATAAGCAAATTAAAAGGGGTATTCCATCTCAGACATTGTTGGCATATTGCTGATATGTCAGATAGGTGCAGGTCCCACCTCTGGGACTTGCTCCTACCTCCAGAGTTGGGCCCTCAAAGAGACGTAGAGCACTTCAAGCATGCGCGGTGTGCTCTCTATTCACTTCCAAGGGAGTTTCGAAAATAGCCGAGCGAGCCATCATTGGAAGTCCTATAGCGGTGAATGGAGAGAGCACTACCACCCCTCCGTTCACATCTATGGGACTGCCAAAAATAGTTGAGCACCCTCGCTCGGCTATTTTCAGAACTCTCATAGGGGTGAAGGGAGGATGGCTGTGCGGGTTCCAGTTCTGCTGATAGGAATGGGTCCCTAACGTTGGACCAAAATTGTCTGAGATGGGAACACCCCTTTAATCCTACTTGGTCTGCACCTGGAGTGGTAGCTTCTAGGGTCCTTCTATGGAGGACACAAACATCTTCTCCCAGAGCTCAGTCCATCCAACCTGCTCTTCCTTGACCACCATTGCCTACATATGGCGGCAAAGCTTAGGTTTCCTTAATCCAGGCCAGAAGTTCATATCTCTGCCCCAGATCTGTATCTGGAGACTCTGTTCAAGGTAAAGTTGGCACTCCACCCTTCATCTATCCCCAACAGCCCCATCTATCTAGGCCTACCATCACTTCCAGTCTTCAATGGCCCCCTATGGTTGTAGTCACAGATCCAGATGACCCAGTCCAGATATCTGACAAGTCTAGCAACATTTTTGAGGGCAGGTTATCCTTAATCCAAGCTAACCCAAATTAGATCCACCCAGTTGACTTTCATGACCAAAAGAGAAGTAATATCTGTCAGAAGTAAAGAAAGTTGGTAGTCATGAGTACAAGAATCAACTGTGGCCACCTAGGGTTTCCATTCATCGGGAAGTTCTTCAACTTCTACTTTGCTTTTCAATTTCACACCATTATCAAGACCTCTGCTTTCTGTCCCTGAATGGTAACATTCATATTTACATCCAGAGGCTGAAGATCTACATGCCAAATATTTCCCACAGGAGGTTTGCTACAGTTATATTCAGCCTTGGCCATCCTACCACATCAGAGTCACCAACCTCTCCAGTCCTGATGGCCACAATGTATCAGTGCAGGTAAAAACGTATCAGCCTGGAGTCCAACCAGTTTAGTTCCACCAGATTGGTTTAACTGGATACAATTGTATCAAACCAGCTGTGAGAAGGTGGAAATAGATTTTCAACCCTGATCGAGGACGCCTTCACACGCGGCAGGTTTTGTTGCAGAAAGTTCTGCAGCTGAAAATCAGTTCCATTCACCTGGTCTTGCAGAAATCCATGTGCTCGCCACCAAAATAACCCCATCCTGAAGAATGGAACTTGTAGAAATTTCTGACCAAAAATCTGCCACGTATGATGCCACCCTAAGGCCATCTACACTCGTTGTGGAATATGTGCGGTTTCCCCCCCCCGCAGATTCCCGTATGGAAAAAACACACTATTATAGTACCAGCAAAGTGAATAAAATTACACTAGTCTCATGTGCACATGAGATTTTTTCCGTGTGGAAATTGACTTGCCGCGTGGTGTTTACATTTATTAAAATGTCAATTATGTTTACGGTTTTAGCTTTTTAATGGAAGGGTGAGATCCGCAGCAAAATCGCATTAAACCGCACCAAAAAACGGATTTTGGTGCGGATATGGTGCTGAAGCGTACATAAATCCTCACGGAAATTTGTGTGGATCTTAAGTTTTCGTGGTTTAGCCTCATTCAATGGAGCTAAACCGAGAGCGGGACCACACGATTCAGTTTCAGCAGTAGGATTTAGGCCTCTTGCACACAAACGTCTGCGCCCCGTGGCAATGCACAAATACCCACCGTGGGGCAGCCGCAGCGAATAGCGGACCCATTCACTTTAATGGGTTCGCGATCCGGCCGTTCCGCAAAAAGATAGGACATGTTCTATCTTTTTGTGGAACAGAAGTACGTGACAAAACCCCACGGAAGCACTCCGTTCGTGTGCAATAGGCCTTAGGATAGATGACACTGAACATAGCCTAAGGCTACCTGCAGACGGATGTAGGTTTCAAAAATAGAAAATCCACACTTTTTTTGTATGGATTTTTGTGCGTTTCTGCACCAAATTCGCACCACAAACCGGGATTTGGTGCAGATTTGATGTGGTTTTGGCTTGGAAAGGGTGAAATCTGGACACAAAAAAAACACAAAAAGAATTGACACGCTGCAATTTCCGCACCTAAGAAAATACATAGGGGCACATTTATTAAGACCAACGTTTTAGACTTCGGTCTTAATAAAGCCCAATAGCTGGTGGTGGATCCACCGGAGTTATGAAAAGGCGCCGGCCTCTACATAACTTTGGTGGATTGTCCGCCAGTCTAAATGCTGTCTTACCTTTAGACCATTTTCTACGCCTAAAGTAGGAGTAGAAAATGGCAAATGTGAGAGGCCTGCCTGCACGTTCCCTTCCCCACCCACGGCGCGCCCACTTTTTTAGACCTGGTGTGTGAGCAGGGAGAAGTCGCAATCTGTGCCGAAATATGCCTAATTTAGGGGTATTTCAGATTGATAAATGACCCCTAACTAGAGTTGAGCGAACACCTGGATGTTCGGGTTCGACGAGTTCGGCCGAACTTTCGAAAAATGTTCGGGTTCGGGATCCGAACTCGACCCGAACTTCATCCCGAACCCGAACCCCATAGAAGTCAATGGGGACCCGAACTTTTGGGCACTAAAAAGGCTGTAAAACACACCCGGAAAGGGCTAGAGGGCTGCAAAAGGCAGCAAAATGTAGTTAAATCCCCTGCAAACAAATGTAGATAGGGAAATGATGAGTTAACATAAAATAAATAAAAATTAAACAATATTAATTGGAGTGAGGTCCCATAGCACAGAATCAGGCTTCAAGTCACCCACCAATGGAGAAGGTCACTTACTATTATTTTGACCACAGCACCCAGACAAAGGAGAGAGGTCCCACAGCAGAGAACCAGGCATCATATCACCCACCACAGGAGTAGGCCACCATTTAGTTACTTTGACCCCTACACCCAGACGGAGGAGAGAGGTTACACAGCAGAGAATCAGGCATTTAGATCACCCACCACAGGAGTAGGCCACCATTGAATCAGACCCCGGCAACCATGTCAGATGGCACAAGCATAAGCTTTATATCAATCAGCACAGGAGAAGGCGACTTTGACAGACTTTGACCCCTACACCCGGACGGAGGAGAGAGGTTTCAAAGCAGAGAATCAGGCATTTAGATCACCCACCACAGGAGTAGGCCCCAATTTAATGGGACCCCGGCAACCATGTCAGATGGCACAACCATCAGCTTCATATCAATCAGCACAGGAGAAGGCGACTTTGAAAGACTTTGACCCCTACACCCAGACGGAGGAGAGAGGTTTCACAGCAGAGAATCAGGCATTTAGATCACCCACCACAGGAGTAGGCCCCCATTGAATCAGACCCTGGCAACCATGTCAGATGGCACAACCATCAGCTTTATATCAATCAGCACAGGAGAAGGCGACTTTGAAAGACTTTGACCCCTACACCCAGATGGAGGAGAGAGGTTTCACAGCAGAGAATCAGGCATCATATCAACCACCACAGGAGAAGCCACCATTTAGTTACTTTGACCCCTGCACCCAGGAGGAGGAGAGAGGCACAACAAGACACATATTCTGGCATCATATCAGCCACCACAGGAGAAGCCACCATTGAGTTACTTTGACCCCCGCACCCAGGAAGAGGAGAGAGGCACCACAGCACATATTCTGGCATCATATCAGCCACCACAGGAGAAGCCACCATTGAGTTACTTTGACCCCCGCACCCAGGAAGAGGAGAGAGGCACCACAGCACATATTATGGCATCATATCAGCCACCACAGGAGAAGCCACCATTGAGTTACTTTGACCCCTGCACCCAGGAAGAGGAGAGAGGCCCCACAGCACATATTCTGGCATCATATCAGCCACCACAGGAGAAGCCACCATTTAGTTACTTTGACCCCTTCACCCAAACAGAGGAGAGAGGTTCCACATCAGAGAATCAGGCATCATATCAACCACCACAGGAGTAGGCCACAATTTAATGGGACCCCGGCAACCATGTCAGATGGCACAACCATCAGCTTCATATCAATCAGCACAGGAGAAGGCGACTTTGAAAGACTTTGACCCCTACACCCAGACGGAGGAGAGAGGTTTCACAGCAGAGAATCAGGCATTTAGATCACCCACCACAGGAGTAGGCCCCCATTGAATCAGACCCTGGCAACCATGTCAGATGGCACAACCATCAGCTTTATATCAATCAGCACAGGAGAAGCCACCATTGAGTTACTTTGACCCCTGCACCCAGGAAGAGGAGAGAGGCCCCACAGCACATATTCTGGCATCATATCAGCCACCACAGGAGAAGCCACCATTGAGTTACTTTGACCCCCGCACCCAGGAAGAGGAGAGAGGCACCACAGCACATATTCAGGCATCATATCACACACCACAGGAGAAGGCCTCTTTCAGTGATTTAGGCCTTTGGACCCAGACAGAGGAGAGAGGCACCACAGCACATATTCTGGCATCATATCAGCCACCACAGGAGAAGCCACCATTGAGTTACTTTGACCCCTGCACCCAGGAAGAGGAGAGAGGCCCCACAGCACATATTCTGGCATCATATCAGCCACCACAGGAGAAGCCACCATTTAGTTACTTTGACCCCTGCACCCAGGAAGAGGAGAGAGGCACCACAGCACATATTCTGGCATCATATCAGCCACCACAGGAGAAGCCACCATTTAGTTACTTTGACCCCTTCACCCAAACAGAGGAGAGAGGTTCCACATCAGAGAATCAGGCATCATATCAACCACCACAGGAGTAGGCCACAATTTAGTTTATTTGACCCCTGCACCCAGGAAGAGGAGAGAGGCCCCACAGCACATATTCTGGCATCATATCACACACCACAGGAGAAGGCCTCTTTCAGTGATTTAGGCCTTTGGACCCAGACAGAGGAGAGAGGTCAGAGATTAGCTTCATATCCCCCAGCACAGCAGAAGACTGCTTTATTTGACTTAGGCCTCAGCACCCAGACAGAAGACAGAGGTAGCATGGCAGAGGTTATGGCTTCATGTCACCCGTTAGTTTAACCGGCCACTTTCATCTGGTTAGGCCCCGGCGCCCAGACAGAGAAGAGTTTCATTCAACTGTGGGTTTCATAAAATTTGTATCAAATAAAGAAGTGGCCCGTAGCACAACAAGACATGTTTTAGGCAGTTAATAAGGACTACTCTGCACAAGGGAGGGACAGGTCCTGTGGGATCCATGCCTGGTTCATCTTTATGAAGGTCAGCTTGTCCACGTTGGCTGTGGACAGGCGGCTGCGCTTGTCAGTAATGACGCCCCCTGCCGTGCTGAATACGCGTTCAGATAAAACGCTGGCCCCCGGGCAGGAAAGCACCTCCAAGGCATAACATGCTAACTCTGGCCACGTGGACAATTTCGAAACCCAGTAGTTGAATGGGGCCGAACCATCCGTCAGGATGTGGAGGGGTGTGCAGACATACTGTTCAACCATGTTAGTGAAATGCTGCCTCCTGCTAACACGTTCCGTATCAGGTGTCGGTGCAGATAGCTGTGGCGTGGAGACAAAACTTTTCCACATTTCTGCCATGCTAACCCTGCCCTCAGATGAGCTGGCCGTGACACAGCTGCGTTGGCGACCTCTTGCCACTCCTCTGCCTTCACCTTCCACCTGTTCCCCTGTGACATGTGGGAATGCTCTCAAGAGCGCCTCTATCAGCGTGCGCTTGTACTCGCGCATCTTACGGTCGCGCTCCAGTTCAGGAATTAAAGTGGGCACATTGTCTTTAAACCGGGGATCCAGCAGGGTGGCCACCCAGTAGTCTGCACACGTTAAAACGTGGGCAACTCTGCTGTCGTTGCGCAGGCATTGGAGCATATATTCGCTCATGTGGGCCAGGCTACCCATGGGTAAGGACAAGCTGTCCTCTGTGGGAGGCGTATCGTCATCGTCCACCGTATCCCCCCAGCCACGCACCAGTGATGGGCCTGGGCTGCCACCCCGCTGTGAACTTGCGTCATCCTTGTCCCCCTCCACCTCCTCCTCCTCATCCTCCTCGTCCTCCAGTACAGTGCCTTGGCTGGCGACTTGTGAACCTGTCCTCTGCTGCTTAAACAAACCTCCCTCTGAGCCACTTCGAACAGACTGGCCCGAAAGTGTTAGAAACGAGCCCTCATCCTCCTCCTCCTCCTCCACCTGGGCCACCTCCTCTAACATCATTGCCCTAAGTGTTTTCTCAAGGAGACATAGAAGTGGTATTGTAACGCTGATAACAGTGTCATCGCCACTGGCCATGTTGGTGGAGTACTCGAAACAGCGCAGCAGGGCACACAGGTCTCGCATGGAGGCCCAATCATTGGTGGTGAAGTGGTGCTGTTCGGCAGTACGACTGACGCGAGCGTGCTGCAGCTGAAACTCCACTATGGCCTGCTGCTGCTCGCACAGTCTCTCCAGCATGTGCAAGGTGGAGTTCCACCGGGTGGGCACGTCGCATATGAGGCGGTGAACGGGAAGGCCGAAGTTCCGCTGTAGCGCAGACAGGCGAGCAGCGGCAGGATGTGAACGGCGGAAGCGCGCACAGACGGCCCGCACTTTATGCAGCAGCTCTGACATGTAGTCTGGCGACTTGTGAACCTCTGCACCACCAAGTTCAGCACATGCGCCAGGCAAGGGATGTGCGTCAAACCGGCTAGTCCCAGAGCTGCCACGAGATTTCGCCCATTATCGCATACCACCAGGCCTGGCTTGAGGCCCACCGGCAGAAACCACTCGTCGGTCTGTTGTTCAATACCCCGCCACAACTCCTTTGCGCTGTGGGGCCTGTCCCCCAAACATATGAGTTTCAGAATGGCCTGCTGACGTTTACCCCGGGCTGTGCTGAAGTTGGTGGTGAAGGTGTGTGGCTGACCGGATGAGCTGGTGGAAGCAGTGGAGGAGGAAGCCGAGTAGGAGGAGGAGGCTACAGGAGGCAGAGAATGATGCCCTGCGATCCTAGGGGGCGGAAGGACGTGCGCCAAGGAACTGTCCGCCGGGGGCCCAGCCGCCACTACATTCATCCAGTGTGCAGTTAGTGAGATATAGCGTCCCTGGCCGTGCTTACTGGTCCACGTATCTGTGGTTAGGTGGACCTTGCCACAAATGGCGTTGCGCAGTGCACACTTGATTTTATCGGACACTTGCATGTGCAGGGAAGGCACGGCTGTCTTGGAGAAGTAGTGGCGGCTGGGAACCACATACTGCGGGACAGCCATGGCCATCAGCTGTTTGAAGCTGTCTGTGTCCACCAGCCGGAATGACAGCATTTCAAAGGCCAGCAGTTTAGAAATGCTGGCGTTCAGGCCAAGGGCTCGAGGGTGACTCGGGGGGAATTTGCGCTTCCTCTCTAAGGTTTGAGATATTGAGAGCTGAACGCTGCTGTGTGATATAGTGGAGACGCTAGTTGACGGTGGCGGTGGTGGTGGTGTCGGTGGCACATCCTCTGTTTGCTGCTCGGCAGGTGGCAACATTCCTCTCGAGGCGGAAGCCGAGGCAGCAGCGGTAGAGGGAGCAGGGGGAGCCTCAGCGAGTGCCTGGTTTTTAAGGTGTGTACCCCACTGCAGTTCATGCTTTGCATATAGATGCCTGGTCATGCAGGTTGTGCTGAGGTTCAGAACGTTAATGCCTCGCCTCAGGCTCTGATGGCAGAGCGTGCAAGTCACTCGGGTCTTGTCGGTAGGACATTGTTTAAAGAAGTGCCATGCCAGGGAACTCTTTGAAGCTGCCTTTGTGGGGCTGGGTCCCTGTTGGCGATGTCCAGTAGCAGGCGAACTCTGGGGGCGGCGGCTCGTCTGCTTTGGCCCCCTGCTCCCTCTTTGGCTTCGCTGTTGTCTCGGTCTCACCACTACCTCTTCCTCTGAACTGTGAAAGTCATCGCCACGACCTTCAGTCCATGTGGGGTCTAAGACCTCATCGTCCTCTGCATCGTCTTCCACCCAGTCTCCCTCCCTGACCTCCTCCTGTTCAGTCTGCCCACTGCAAAAAGACGCGGCAGTGGGCACCTGTGTTTCGTCATCATCAGAGAGTCGGTGACTCTGCTGTGGTGGTATTCCCATGTCCTCTTCATCTGGAGACATAAGTGGTTGTGCGTCAGTGCATGGTATGTCTTCCTCCACTGGGGAAGGGCTAGGTGGACGCCCCTGGGAAACCCTGGAAGCAGAGTCTTCAAACAGAAGAAGAGACTGCTGCATAACTTGTGGCTCAGACCGTTTCCCTGATATGCTTGGGGGTGATGTGACAGACTGATGGGCTTGGTTTTCAGGTGCCACCTGTGCGCTTTCCGCAGAAGACTGGGTGGAAGACCATGTGGTGAACGTGCTGGAAGCACTGTCGGCCACCCAATCGATTAATGCCTGTACCTGCTCAGGCCTTACCATCCTAAGAGCGGCATTGGGCCCCACGAGATATTGCGGTACATTCTGCCGGCTAGTTGAGGGAGTTCGTTCCCTACTGTGTGCGCCTGGGGCCCAACGGCCACGTCCTCTACCAGCAACAGAGGCTCCACGGACACCACCACGACCGCGTCCTCGTCCCTTAATAGTATTTTTCTTCATTGTTGCGATTCAACTCGCACCACAATGAAATATATTATTTTTTATAAGCAAAATTCCCTCACTGGAATACTTTCAGTCTTTTGACTGTATGGATTACAGATGGAATGACTGTTATATGTGAGTACCGCTTTCTTTGACAGATTCTAGTATGGGCACATATATGTTTTCCCAACCCCAGCACATTAGTTTGCTAATTCCAGATGTATGAAACGCAGGCCTAACTGTATCTAGTATATTGAACGCCAGATAAACTAACTTGGCCTTTTTTAAATAAATAAAAAATTCCCTCACTGGAATACTTTATGGCTTTTCACTGTATGGATTACAGGTGGACTGGTATTAGTAGGGGTGACACAAGCACACCCAAGTCCCTGATGTAGGATTTCTATGGCACAGACCACTATTACAAGTGATTAATGGACGTTGGGAGAGATTGTGCTGCAGCACTAGTCCCAAGATGGCCGCCGCCTATCAGCCCAGTAACATGTGCCACAAAATGGTCTGCACAACCTTTAAAAAAAATAGCCTTGGACTGTGCTGCTAAATCGCTATTGGTCTGAATCCCAGGTGTAGATGTCTGACTTGTTTGGAGCTTTGGAATGCACACTGTGGCAGCTTCTGCTGCAGCACTACAAGTCGCAAAATGGCGGCCGGCGGTCAGCCCAGGTACATGTGGATGGAAAAATCACTCTGGCCACTCTAAAAATAGCCAATCCCTATCAAAAAAGCAGCTCAGCTGCAGTTGTTCAGATGAATCACAGGTGGAGGAGAGAAATTTGCTTCCAGTTATTCAATTATCCCTGCCTATTCTCGCCCTAGCATCAGCTGCGTCTATCCCTGTTCTATTCACATCGGGAGTGAGCACGTCCCGACGTGCGCACAAGCTTATAAAGAGGCTGAGTCACATGCTGCACTTGGCCAATCACAGCCTTGCCAATAGTAGGCATGGCTGCGATGGCATCTTAGGGCAAGTAGTATGATGCATGTTGATTGGCTGCTTTGCAGCCTTTCAAAATGCGCCAAAATACATGCCGAACGACGAACCCGAACCCGAACTTTTACGAAAAAGTTCGGGTTCGGGTCCGTGTCACGAACACCCCAAAATTCGGTACGGACCCGAACTATGCTCGAACTGTTCGCTCAACACTACCCCTAACGTGTACAGATTTGTCTATTCTCATACACTTTGCTGATACTGTACTACGCTGCGGCTTTTCCGCATGAGAACCCACCCAGAAAAACCGTGGTGCATAATCTGCAATGTGTGCAGGTAACCGAAAGGTGACTGCACACAGTGCAGATTTAGGGCTCATGCACACGGACGGCTTCGGACCGTAAATTGCAGTCCACAATGCACGGGCACTGACCGTAGGACCGACATTGGCAGATGCAGGACCAATTTACTTGAATGGGGTCCGCGATCCGCATCCAATGGTCCACACTGCAAAAACAGCCGGCGCCCGTATATATTTTTTTCACACGAAAATCCACGGGGAAAAACTGTACATAATCCAGGCAGCCTAAAAGTGTCTCCATCTTCTGATAGCAAGCAGAGATCTGCCAATAAATGGAGGCACAACGTAACCTGAAGAAAGTTTTATTTTACAGCAAAGCTTTATTTCCAGATGGCTGTGGCCACATTGCAGTAAAATTGCGGTCAGGCCGCAGCTTCAATATTTCTCTATGGAAAGATGCAGCTTCATATAATGCAAGGGCATCATAATCACTAATCACTTATAATCCCTATGGAGCCCTCCAAACTCAGCGCCCCTGGCGGCCAGTGAGGGGTTAAGGCAATATTAATCTGTCGGACTGAAACTGTACATGACGCTTCCTATCTCCCCTCAGACAAATAAATGAATCCGTCTGCGTAATCTAAAACTGGCTGCCTATGTTTTCCGAAAAAACAGCCTGGATCGCGGTCCGGCACCAGCAGAGAGCGAGGCAGCACAGTTTGGGTTTCAAAGAAAACTGCCATTCGCTCTACCTGTTTGTACAGATTCCCCGGTAATGTACAGAGGACAGAACTGTTTATTTGGAGAGGTAAAGTTGTGGAAATGTAGTTGCCGAGTGTAATGTGGTCAGCACATGTTTGTACGAGCTACCTGGGTTTACTTAATAGGTTTCAGATGTCAGGGCACAAAAGGGGCTTACATGGAGATCACGTATACCATGTCCGGCCCGGCCGTGGCCCCGGCAGGGAAGAAGCACTGGGAGCCCCCGATTGTTAAATTATAGGGGCGCATTTATTAAAGGTACTTTCACACTAGCGTTATTCTTTTCCGGTATTGAAATCCGGTAAAGGGTCTCAATACTGAAAAAAAAAAACAAACGCATCAGTTTTGTCCCCATGAATTCTGAATGGAAATCTGCCAAAATTCCGGAACACTACCGCACTTACCGGATCCGGCATTAATTTCTGAAAATTGCTGCATCCGGTTTTCCGGTCTGCGCATGCGCAGTTCTTTCTGGCTTTGAAAAAATTTAATACCGGATCCGTTATTCCGGAGGATACCGGAAAGACGGATCAGGTATTTTAATGCATAATTCTAATGGATCCGGAAAAAAAAAGATATCCATTTGCATACTGATTTCCGGATTCTTCTAACGCAAGTGTGAAAGTACCCTTAGACCGCCATTTTAGATGCCAGTCTAAATAAGCCCCTGTGCTGGCGGTGGATCCGCCAAAGTTATGTAGAGGAGCCGGCCTCTACATAACTTCGGCGCATCCATCACAAGTTCTAAGCTGTCTTACATTTAGACCATTTTCTAAAGACGTAGAAAATGATGAACGAGACAGACCTCCCCGTCCTTCCGCCCACTCTGCGCACACTTTTGTAGACCTGGCCTGAGCGGGGGAAGAAGTCGCAGATTCTGACGCAACATGGCGTGCAACAGAATCTGCGCCAGATATGCGCCACAAAAGTGGCATATATATTTTCGTAAATGACCCCCATAATGCCTACTCTATTGTGTTATTCAAGATTTGCCAACTAGGGGCACTATTTTAATGGCATTTTTCACGAATAGAAGCACAATGGGGGACCGTTATCAATTTTTTTTTTAATGGGGTTATTTAAATGACATATTTAAAGACACCCGGGACCCCCGCCGATCAGCTATTTGATGGGGGACGCATTCATCACTCACATGGCCTAGGCGCAGCTCAGTCCCATTCAAGTGAGCGGCAATACCAAGCACGGCCACTATAGAATGGGTGGCGCTGTGCTTGGTAAGCTTGCAAGTAGGCCGTGGTCTCCTCAAATAGCAGATTGGCGGGGGTGCTGGGAGTCAGACCCCCAATGATCTGATATTGATGACTAGAGAAGAGCGAAGTTCTTAAAAATTAGATTCGGACGCTTTTACAAAAAAAATTTGCTTCAGGACTAATTACTTCATCACGAAGCGCATTTTTTTGGTAAGTAGCGGGCGCAATGACAGGGAGCGGTGATTCTGCCGCCCCCCCCCCATCATTGAACCCTCAGATGCTGCATTCATCACTGATTGCGGCATCTGAGATCCATATTAAAGCATTTTAGGGGTTTCTCGTTAAAAAAAAAAATCGATAATACTCACTTCATCCATTTGAGTGCGAAGAGGCCGCCGCCGCCATCTTGCTTGAAGATCCATCTCACGCAGCGCGTCATGATGTCAGATTTCACTCAGGATCTTCAAGTAAGATGGCGGCGGCGGCCTCTTCGCACTCAACTGGATGAGGTGAGTATGATTTATTTTTATTTTTTACACCATATCGGGGAAAATCGATTCGTTACCACGAAGCACAAGGAAATTCGGCTTCACAGTGAATGGAATTTTTCCTGAAATTCAGATCGAGGTCGAGTTCGTTAACTTCGATTCGCTCAGCAACACTTTTGATGACTTACCCTGAGGATAGGTTATCAATATCCGACACTCAGGATACTCCTTTAAGTAAATGTAGAGGAGTTGTCTATGGCAACCAATCAATTGTTACTCTTATTTTCAAAGGAAACTTGAAGGAGCAATGTCCCTGGTAGCTATACTGCGGTAAGGTAATGGATGCTTATATCATACGTATTATACACACACGTCACTGCGCTCATCACATGGTCCATCACCATGGTGATGGACCATGTGATGAGCGCAGTGACGTCACCACAGGTCCTTTTCCTCCCAGGTCTTCAAAGAAGAAGAAAGAAGACAAGCCGGGCTGCGCGAACAAGTGGATGAGGTGAGTTAAATTTTTTTATATATTTTTTTTAACCCCTCCATCCCTATTTTACTATGCAGTCTGTATTCAGAATGCTATCATTTTCCCTTATAACCATGTTATAAGGGAAAATTATAATGATCGGGTCCCCATCCCGATCGTCACCTAGAAACCATGCGTGAAAATCGCGCCGCATCCGCACTTGCTTGCGATTTTCACGCAGCCCGATTCATTTCTATGGGGCCTGCGTTGCGTGAAACACGCAGAATATACAGCATGCCTCGATTTTCACGCAACGCACAAGTGATGCGTGAAAATCACCGCTCATGTGAACAGCCCCATAGAAATGAATGGGTCGGTATTCAGTGCGGGTGCAATGCGTTCACCTCCCGCATTGCACCCGCGTAGAAAACTCGCCCGTGTGAACGGTGCCTTACTGTCCATTGTCCTTTTGCATAATCAGAAAGCTAATAAAGACGACCCGTCCCCTCTCCTGACATGTCTGGTTTAGTAACGACTTTTAACAATTTTGGAGCATCTATTCTTATAACTGTATGTTGTGGCATTCCTCTGTTATTCCTGCCGGAAGTTTATGATTGAATTGCCAGCAGTCTGCAATAAAGATCCATCTGGGTGTTACCTTTCGGGGGTATGTCCCTGCACAGTCTGACACTATCCAGTCAGTGCTATAAGTGTCAGACTGTGCAGGGACCCCCCCCCCCATTAACACCCAGGTGGACCTTTATTCACCCATAAATTTCAAGTAGGGCTAATGCACACGACTGTATGTATTTTGCGGTCTGCAAAAAATACGGATGACGTCCGTGTGCATTCCGTATTTTGCGGAACAGAACAGCCGGCCCCTAATAGAACAGTACTATCCTTGTCCGTAATGTAGACAGTAATAGGACATGTTCTATTTTTTTGCAGAACGAAAATACGGACATACGGAAACGGAATGCCCACAGAGTAACTCCCGTTTTTTTTTTTTGCGGACCCATTGAAACGAATGGTTCCGCATAGGGTCTGCAAAAAAAAAAAAACGGAAATAAAATACGTTCGTGTGCAAGAGGCCTTATACTAATAGATGCTCCAGAATAGTTTTTACATAGGGAATGCAAGTAGTTACTAAACCAGACAAGTCAGGAGAGGTGACGGGTCCTCTTTAAAGGAACAGCTTCTTAAAATAGAAGACTATTAGGACAGTGCTCTATTATCCAGATTGAAGAGCTGCTAGAAAATGTGGGGAACTTGTCCACGCATTAGACTGAAAAGCCATTGTTTCATTGCTTAAAGGGGTTGTGTCGCCAAAAATATTGTGCATTTTTTAAACCAGCCCCTGGATCTGAATACTTTTGTAATTGCATGTAATTAAAAATTTTGCATAGCCTCTGAGTTATTCAATGAAATCTATCTGTATAGCGCCACCTGCTGTTTGTTCTTTTCTTTGTCCACCTTGCTGAGATGGTCGCACGTGCTCAGTTCCATCTTTCAACTACCACCAGCCATATCTACTATTAGAAGCTGTGACATTTAAAGGGAGAGAAGGACAACCCCCCCCCCCATAAAGGACATGCAGATGAAAGGACACACCACTTGAGAAAGGACACGCCCCCGAGGTGCCAGAATCTAGCAGAGCTTTTGGAGTAATGAATGGAGAGATCTCTGGATCGACGTGAGATACGGGGCTGGTTCTAGTTTTATTTGAAAGAGACTGTCATCTACTTTAATTTTCTTTAATACTTAATTTTTGGAGCCCCCCCCCCCCCCCACCTCTACAAAGGTGACATTTGTCCTAATCAGACAATTCTTTTAAAGAAATCTTTACAACCTAATGGGGTCGACCCATTCACAGGATAGATGATAAACGTATGATCACTGGGGGGGTCTTACAAGGATGAAGGGGTCCCCGAATCCCCTTGTGACATATATGAGTGACCATTCACTTCTATGGGACTGACGGAGTGCTGTACTCTCCTACGGAGCGGTGGTCGCGCACGCGCTCTACTTCTCCAGTCATACGGAGACCACCCTTCTCATGATCAGAAAGGGGTCCCGACAGTCATAGCCATCGTGCATGCGGATAGGCGATATGTGTTTTTTATGTCATTTATATTTTTTTTTGGGGGGGGGAAATGATACAAGTTTATTTACTAAGGTTCTAGCAGACGCAGACGTTTTTTCCATCTCTCCTTCCCCGAGACTTTAGTCTGTAATTTGCAGCCCCCTGACTCACAAAGCGGAGGAGGAGGACGGGCGGTGGGTTGGTGACTTCTGGAACTTGTAAAAATGTTTGTTTTGGTTCTGTTCAGTCGACTTCGCTGATCCTGAACCCTCCCTTCAACTCCAAGTCATTTGGAAATCTTATCTGCCGGGCTCAGGTTCATTTGAAACTATGATTTATTTGAAAAATATGGAGGACTGCTCCTGGATCGGTGAAGTTTGCTGAGGGGGGGGGGCGGTTTATTTATGTAGTCCTTATTTATTTAAAAACTTCACCTTTCTGTGCCACTGCATAATAAACACGATTCCAGCTTATTTAACAGAGACTGGGCGACCGGCATAGAGGGATATGTGTGGCTACAGCCCAAAGCTTAACCCTTGTATGCCTGGGGGGAGGGTTGGGGCCACTGCTGTGCCTTAGGTTGCTCTCGTCTCATACACGGAGGGCTCCGTTGACCTTGATTTCCCCCTTTTTATATTTATTTGCAGACCCCGAAGCCGCCAGGAAGAATAAAATAGCAGCTAATCTTCCGAAGCGCTTGGAATTCCAAGACCAAAGGAAAAATCTGCGGATAATAGAAGCGAGATTCCGGAGGTGTTATATAGTTAACATAATACATAATACTTCTATCATGGGGCCCTTTCACGTACTGTTGTTTATGCCACTGGCTACCGCTATATTCACATGTGTGGGTTTTTTATGCCGAAATCAGGAGTTGGATCATAAAAGGAGAGAAAAGATAAAGGACAGAAACGAGGCCTCCTCTTTTTTTGAATCCGCTTTCGGTTTTGGCTTTAAAAACTGCATCAAATAACCTGATCAGAACCTGCACGTGTGAATATACCCTTAGACCAAGCTGCGGTTTAGTGTTCCTATAAGGCCTCATGCACCCCTGGCACCATTCTTGCGGTTTCCACAAACGGATCCAGACCCATTCAACTTGAATGGGTCCGTGATCCGTCCGCATCGAAAAAAAATAGAACACGTTCTATTTTTTTTTGCGGTGTGGAGGCACGGACAGAAACCCCACGGAAGTGCTCCATGGTGCTTCAGTGGGGTTGCGCGCCTCAGTTCCGCATCGCTCCTTCTGGATTGCGGACCCGTTCAAGTGATATGGTGTGCACACAGTCAGTGCCTGTATATTGCGGACCCGCTGTTTGCGGGCCGCAATACGGGCACGGCCGAGCATGGGGCCTAATATTGGTGAATACTGTTATACCAAAGCGTTGCTCTAACGAAAAAACAAATTTAACGTTTCCGACCCCGGGAGGAGTGTGATCCTTATGTAGGGAAGAGTAATTATTATAAGCTTGATATACCTGCTGGTGTGGATAATATGGGTCACAGAGTAAGGCCTCATGCACACGACCGTTGTTGGGTTCCGTGTCCGTTGTTCCGTTTTCCGTGATTTTCTGCGGACCCATTGACTTTCAATGGGTCAGTTGAAAACTCGGAAAATGCACCGTTGGTCATCCGCGTCCGTGATCCGTGTTTCCTGTCCTATTTTTTTCACGGACAACGGTCCGCGGACCCATTCAAGTCAATGGGTCCGTGAAAAAACACGGAGGCACACAAGATTGTCATCCGCGTCCGTGATCTGTGTCCGTTTTTTTCCTATCATTTTCAAGGCAAACTTGAAAAAAATGTTTTTTTCACTTTTCTTGTCTTGTGATCCTCCAAAAATCAAGGATGATACACGGAAATAAAAACGGAAACGGATCACGGAACAACGGAACCCTGTTTTGCGGACCGTGAAAAAATACTGTCGTGTGCATGAGGCCTAAAGCGGGATATGTGAGCAAGTGTTGTTCTGAACCGAGGGGATAGGGGAGAGGGGATAGCCCAATCTTTATCTCCAACCACATCTGCCGTCAGGGGAGAATCAGGAGGCTTCCATGCACCTAAGATGGTCAGCCAGTTTAGGCCTCATTCACATCACCGTTTCTCCTTTCCGTTCTCCTGCTCCGTTGAGGAGCAGGAGAACGGAAAGGACGGATTCTGCAGATAACTGAGACCTAACTGAGAGTAACGGAGCCTAAAGACCCCATAGACTATAATGGGGTCTGTTCGGTGTCCGCTCAGAACATGATTTTTGAGCGGAGACGATACATTTTAAACTCCCAGTTTCACTGTTAGACCTTAAAGGAGGACAGTCCCTTTAAGGGGTTACACCGGGGTTAGCATGCTGCGTGCCCCCTGTGAGCCCTCTGAACCATAGTTTGTTGGTGCTATGTACTACTTCCTCGGTACCACTTTCAGCTGCTTTACCCCGGCCTCTCCAAGAGAGCGTTCAGAACACTACACCTTTGTGCACGCAAAATACGGAATATGCTAACATAACAGTAACCAGCCTGTCAACAGCAGCTTGTTGACAGTTTCCAGCAAGCAACTAGCAATTTTTATATAGTGGAAAAGTTTAGAAATAAAACAGATGCTGCTGGATTTTTCTATTAGTTGAGTTATAGTCCATTGGTGGAGATTCATTTCTTAAAGCATCTCTGTCATCTGATGAGGTAGAAGTACATTAGTTAGGACAATAGCACCACATCCATTGTCCATAAGTTTTTCTTACTGGGCTTCCTTGGGTCCACCAGAGGAAATTATCCTTCGAGCCCAACCCCTATATCATCAATAAATTCTAATAGGTTTTGAATCAAAGAAATAGACCTTAGTAGCAAGGGATTTGCTCCAAAGGTAGCTCCAAATGGGATTTATCTCCTGGACCTTTGGGGACTACTTGGCTTCAGAGACTGGGCCCACCAGAAACCTGAATGGATGTTACACTGGTCACAAATGTCCACATTGGATCTCATGTATGAAAAGTAGAGTTGTCCATGTATTCCCAGCTATAGCATGTTTCCTCCTCCTCATCATGACTGGCATTTGGAGAATGTTTGGTATCATGTAATCCTAGGTCAATGGAGACATACCAGCCATAAGAACATTTTAGTCACCCTACTTTACTTTAGTCATGTCCCACATATTTGCATAGGGGGTGGCCAGAAGGGCTGTCAATACCAGTAAAGTAGAATTACTCCGGTATCAATGGAAGTCAATGGTTTAAAGGAAACTAAATTTTTGGGATTGTTGGACGAATTTTATCTCCCAAATGTCTGAGCTGGACACAGACTTATCACTAGATGCCATGATTTGTATATGCAGATCCCACTTGAATGGGAGCAGCACTGCAGTAACCAGGACTGGCCACTACACAGTAGATGGAGCTGTGGAGTTTGGGTGCCTGGTCGATGGGGGTATCGGGACTTGGACCCCCACCGATTTGATATGGGTGACCTAGGTCTGTGATAGCTAACCTCGGGCACTCCGGCTGTGGTGAAACTACAACTCCCAAGATGTACACTTGCTTGGCTGTTCTCAGAACTCCATAGAAATGAATGAAGCATGCTGGGAGTCGTAGTTTCACCACAGCTGGAGTGCCGGTGGTTAGCCATTACTGACCTAGGTCACCAATGAGTAAGCTCTGGAATAGCCCTTTAAATAATGTAATAGATTCATAGAGCGGGTTGGTATGGGCCAGCCATGTATGGTATAAGTAAAGGCTGCATCACAGGGCATCCATGTGACGCGATCAAACTGGACCTTCCATTTGCTTTCTCCTTTTATGCTGCAATCAGGTGTGCCATCAGATTCGTCTTTCTCTCATCTACATTTTTGGATCAGGACCATGGCTTCCGCTGCTGAGCTCATGAACACAATGGTAGGGTCTACATGATAGGGTATTGTTATGGTATGGCCCAGGTGTGCTCATTCCATTCTTTTAGTGTGGTGGTCATCAATGGGTTAAATTAAGCCAATAATAATATAACAGTGGGGTCCCTGAGACCACTGTATGCAAGTTTGCAACATTTTATGATGTATACAACTGACTAATGATGATTTGTGAAAGGGTCTTCTACCCATCTCTCAATCCTGGTCCTCCTTCATAGAGGAGTCATATCTAAGACTTGATCCCTTCTTATGAGACCAGGAAGATCTTTTCCAAAACTTACTTTGGGAACAGTTGTAGCTACAATAGGCTAATCTAGGCAAACAAAATAGTCTAGGTAAGTCATGACTGTTGTCTTCCTCCAGGACCAAACATCCAGGCACATGGAGAATAGAGTTCAAAGCTCCTGTTGTCCCTTTCAAAGCCCCACCAACTTCAAACTGGGTTTTCCTCTCTTTGTAAGGTCAAAACCACCTCAACGTATATATCTTTTCCAATGGTGGAGAACTGGAGATGTTTGAAAACTCATTAAAGAAGGAATACAGTCAGATACCTCGCAATAAACTCCTTACTATTGTTTGTGGATAGATCCTCCGGAATGAGTCTTCTAAACAGGTCAGAAGATTGGGTGGGGTTGAGATAAATGAACCACAATACAAAAAAAAAAACATTCAAAGGCTTTTAATGCATTATCATAGACGTTGCGTCTGAGATTTCCAAATCTCACAGCCATACTTTAAGGACCACCATAACCACTTTTGTTTTTGGAATTGGCAGAGGATCCCCACCATCTCTATGTTCTCTCTGAAGACCAATGTGGGTATAATTCTTTGATAACCAGCCCCTCCAGGTCATGGAATATCCTAACACTTGGTCTGTAGAATTTGGGACCTCAAGTCATCCCTAAGCTCCAGTACATCACTTTCGCCTTCATTGACTTGGAGGTACCATTGAGCCTTAACTTTTATAAACCATTTCTTTGTTTTTGTATTTGATACAAAAAATTATTGTGACTATTTCCTTTCTGGTCCCTGATTTCTGGGCCTACACTAGCATTTGTATCCTATTCATCTCCTTTTCATCTTCTTTTCCTTTGACTTCTTTACACATTTCCCCCTTTTTCATTTTTTTTATCATCGCTTCTTTATTCTCATCACTTTTCCTTTTAAGCCCACCTGCTTACATCACTTCGTCTTGACCTTAGTCCCCTTAATTTATCTTTTATATATTTTTTCTCATCGTTGTCACACAGGTATTTTGGGTTTATGGTGCATCTAGTTATTGTATATTTTATGATGGTATTTTTTTTGCTCCAGTACTCATGGCATCCACCTCCTGTGTCGTCGGTATAAATCTAGCTGCCGTTACGTATGGTCTTCATGTCTCTGATGAGAAAGGGGGACCCCCTTTGAAATGCGTTACAAGAGGGTTGTAATGTATATGATTTTAACAAATAAACCACAGTGTTTTAACTCCTGAGGAACAGCGCCCCAATCTATTCTGCCTTCGCCCCTTGAACACTGCACTAAACCCTTAACTATATAAACATTTATTGGACCCAAAAGTCTTAGGGTAGCTGGATATAGTGTAGATTTGTGTGCAGAAAAATTGAACTAAATCTGCACCAAAATTGCACCAGAAATGCTCATAAATCTACACTATTTGGTGCTTTTTGTATGGTTTTATGCAGGCACCCTTAAGGTGGATTTATACTGCCTAATTTACGATCAGATTATTGGAAAAGAACATTCATACAAACGCTCGTTCCCGATAATCAGCCCGTGTAAAGGTGCCGCAGATCACCCCATGAATCAGCGAAAGGCTCGTTCATCGGTGAAATGTGTGAATAGCACCAGAAACAATGAACCTGTATGAGGAATAGTTATAGCTGAATATAGCAGTAGCCATTTCTTATCCCCATACAGTGTAGTGTAAACCCACCTTTAGAAATCAATGGGAGTCTGTAGCAGAGTTCATAGCATAGATTAAAATGTGTGCCCCCATCCCCTCTGTACCCTCCATCCCCTGTGTGCCCCCTTCTCTTGTGCAGCCCCATCCCATGTGTATCTCCATCTCTTGTGTGTCCCTTTTCCTGTGTGTCCCCCATCTCCTGTGTGCAATCTGTCTCCTGTGTGTGCCCCATCTCCTGTGTACCCCCATCTCCTGTGTGCCCCCATCTCCTGTGTGCAATCCATTTCCTGTGTGCCCCCATCTCCGGTGTGCAATCCATTTCCTGTGTGCCCCCCATCTCCTGTGAGCCCCTCACCTCCTGTGCGCCCCAACTCCTGTGTGCCTCCCATTTCCTCTGTGCCCCATCTCCTGTGTGCCCCTATCTCTTGTGTGCCTCCATCTCCTTTGTGCCCCCATCACTTTTGTGCCCCATCTTCTGTGTGCCCCCATCTCTTGTGTGTCCCCATCTCCTGTGTGCCCAATCTCCTGCGTACCTCCATCTCCTGTGTGCCCCATCTCTTGTGTGCCCCCTTCTCCTGAGTGCCCCCATCTCCTGTATCCCTATCTCTTGTGTGCCCCCATCCCCTGTGTGCAATCTATCTCCTGTGTGTGCCCCATCTCCTGTGTGCCCCAATCTCTTGTGTGCCCCCATCTCCTGTGTGCAATCCATATCCTGTGTGCCCCCATCTCGTGTGCCTCCATCTCTTGTGTGCCCCATCTCCTGTGTGCCCCCAATCTCCTGTGTGCCCCCATCTCCTCTGTGCCCCAATCTCCTGTGTGCCCCCATCTCCTGTGTGCCCACATCTACTCTGTGTCCTCCATCTCCTGTGTGCAATCCATCTCCTGTGTGCAATCCATCTCCTGTGTGCCCCAATCTCCTGTGTGCCCCATCTCCTGTGTACCCACATCTCCTGTGTGCCCCCATCTCCTGTCTGCCCCATCTCCTGTGTACCCCCATCTCTTATGTGCCCCCATCTCCTGTGTACCCCATCTCTTGTTTGTCCCCATCTCCTGTCTGCCCTCTATCTCCTGTGTGCAATCCATCTCCTGTGTATCCGCATCTTCTGTGTATCCACATCTCCTGTGTTCCCCCATCTCCTGTGTGCCTCATTTTCCTGAGTGCCCCATTTCTTGTGCACCCCCATCTCCTGTGTGCCCTCCATCTCCTCTGTGTCCCATCTCCTGTGTACCACCATCTCCTGTGTGCCCCTATCTCCTTAGTGCCCCCATTTCCTGTGTGCCCTCTTCTCCTTAGTGCCCCCATCTCCTGTGCACCACTATCTCCTGTGTGCCCTCATCTCCTGTGTGCCCCCATCTCCTCTGTGCCCTCCATCACCTGTGTGCAATCCATCTCCTGTGTATCCCCATCTCCTGTGTGCTCCCATCTCCTGTGTGCCCCCATCTCCTGTGTGCCACCATCTCCTGTGTGCCCCATCTCCTGTGTGCCCCCATCTCCTGTGCGCCCCATCTCCTCTGTGCTCCATCTCTTGTGTGCCCCCATCTCCCGTGCGCCTTTATCTCCTGTGTGCCCCATCTGTTGTGTACCCCCATCTCCTGTGTGCCTCCATCTCCTGTGTACCCCCATCTCCTGTGTGCCCCATCTCTTGTGTGCCCCTATCTCCTGTGTGCCCCTTCTCCTGAGTGCCTCCATCTCTTGTATGCCCCCATCTTCTGTGTATCCCCATCTCCTGTGTGCCCCCATCTCCTGTGTGCAATCCATCTCCTGTGTACCCCCATCTCCTGTGTACCCCCATCTCCTGTGTGCAATCCATCTCCTGTGTATACCCATCTCCTGTGCATCCCCATCTCCTGTGTATCCCCATCTCCTGTGTGCCCCAATCTCCTGTGTGCCCCCATCTCCTGTGTGCCCCCAATCTCCTGTGTGCCCCATCTCCTGTGTGCCCCCTTCTCCTTAGTGCCCCATCTCCTTAGTGCCCCCATCTCCTGTGCACCCCTATCTCCTGTGTGCCCCCATCTCCTGTTTGCCCCCATCTCCTGTGTGCCCTCCATCTCCTGTGTGCAATCCATCTCCTGTGTATCCCTATCTCCTGTGTGCCCCTATCTCCTGTGTGCCCCATCTCCTGTGTATCCCCTTCTACTGTGTGCCCCCATCTCTTTTGTGCCTCATCTCCTGTGTCCCCCCATCTTTTGTGTGCCCCATTTCCTGTGTGTCCCCATCTCTTGTGTATCCCCTCCCCCTGTGTACCCCCATCTCCTGTGTGCCCCATTCTCCTGTGTGTCCTCATCTCCTGTGTACCCCCTTCTCCTGAGTGCCTCCATCTCTTGTGTACCCCCATCTCCTGTGTGCCCCATTCTCCTGTGTGTCCTCATCTTTTGTGTGCCCCATTTCCTGTGTGCCCCCATCTCCTGTGTATCCCCTCCCCCTGTGTACCCCCATCTCCTGTGCACCTCCATTTCCTTTTAATGACTATAGGCGCAGGGATGTCACCAGCCTTGACGGTGCCCCATAGCAGCTTCATGGCCTACATCTATCGTACTTTGGTGGTCATTATAAGGCATGAACACATGTTGGGTTCTCTTAGCTGGTGGTCCTGATCAGGGTAGCCCCTCTATTATCAGGGCCATGACCCATAATTTAGCCAAATTTCCTACATAGGGTAAATTGGCAAATTTTCAGATTTATGTGTATTTATCAGATTATGGTAAAGCTGCTCTTATAGTCGTGATGGCTTTAGACAACCTTTGTATCCAAAACCACGGGTAAAGTCACTTGTATCTAATAGAAGGAAGGAACGTGATTACAATAAGAACGCATACAGATGTAGCAGAGCCGCATTGTTTCTTTAGTGCCCCACTGAGCTAACATAATGCGTTCGCTTTAGCTGCATTCCTACCTAACGCACATACGATAAACACAGCTCTGCTACATATGGATGGTTTTTTTCCCTGTTCTTGTTGCGGAATAATTAGAGGGCAAATGTAGAAATCTTAATTACCAGGCCAGCATTTGGTTTGCAGCCTTAGGTAACAAGTCCATTCTCTGTACATAACAAATACCAAATAACCGGAGGGACGCTAGGGATTTGGGAGACCGGCACAGTGCACCTACACTGTGATTAGGGGCGTGGACTCCAAAACTGGCTTGAATGACTATGTGAAAGAAGCTGCGGACAGTGTGTCGGGCACAGGATGCTGATTACACAGGATATGTACATTTTAGGGTCAGTAGTCATGGCAAATGAGAACTTTATGGGTGGAGCAGAGCTGAGCTTGTCACTCCTGTAATTTCTGAATTGTGGGTCAAATCATGGGGTTATCTTTGGGCATTTACACAGGACTGAAGTGAATCTATAATTAATTGTACTAAATTCCAGCAAAATTTCAGAAACTCAGTTCCTCTAAAATACTCAGCCTAAATGATTTACACAGAAAACCCTTGTTGTATCTATGTAACGCCTACAACTTTACCATATATGGAATGTAGGTAGCAAATTAATTGCACTAAATTCATAATTGCACTAAATGAATTGCACAATTTTTTTTAGTGCAAATTAATTGCACTAAATTTTTCAATTAAATTTGGTGCTCTTAACCACTGAGTCTGAATGATATATACAGCAAAACATCACTGAATCTATATAAAACCTATAGCTTTAAAAAAATATATACGACATTTACGTGGTAAATTAATTTTTCTAAATTCATAGTATTTCCACAAACCCCTCCTCAATTTTTCAATTGCATTTGGTGCTCTTAATCACTGAGCCTGAATGATATACACAGCAATAACATCACTGTATCTATATAAAACCTATAGCTTTAGAAAATCACATATGACATTTACATGGTAAATTAATTTTACTAAATTCAGTGGAATTCCTGCTGTTTATCATTTGCAACTGGTGCTCTTAACTCCTAAGCCTACATGATATACACAGCAAAAACCTCATTGTATCTATATGAATCCTACAAACCTATAATATTATATGTCATTTATTATGTAGCAGATTAATTGTATCTAAATCAATGAAATTCCTGAAAGTTGATTGAATTTCACACTTGCTATTAGTGCTCAGTCTTAACCACTGAGCCCGTATTACATATACAGAACAAAAACCTCATAGTATTTATATGAACCCTACAGACTGACAATATTATATATGTAATTTATTATGTAACAGAATAATTATACCAAATTCAACGAAATTGCTGAGATTTCACTAAACTTCTTATTTGCAATTAGTGCTCTTAACCAGTGAGCCTATATTATCTATACACAGGAAAACCCTCACTGTAACTATATAAAATCTACAGCCTTACAATATCGCATATGGGATTTATGTAGCAAATTATTTGTGCTAAATTCTGGCAAAATTTCAGAAACACCTCCTCAATTACTCATTTGCATTTAGGTCTCTTAATCACTGATCCTGGATTATACAGACAGAAAAAACCTAATGATATATATATATATATATATATATATATACATATACCGTATATATAACCTAAAGTCTTACAATATCGCATATGGAATTTATGTAGCACATGAATTGCGTTGCGTCATTTCCATTTTGTGCTCTTAACTACTGAGCCTCATGGTTTTTCTGTAAAAATAATAATTGCGTTTTTCCATCCATATAAAATATCACACTAAATAAGATATTAATGAAACGCCATCTGAAAATGATAAACATGCAATAAACTCTTAAAATGTAAACAAATAAGCATTCAAAGCAGATATAATTAGGCAGCTTCTCTAAATTTTAGGGGGATAAAAAAAATTACATGTAGCAGAGCCGAATTTGTCATTTAACTATATTTTCTGCTCACCGGGACAAGCCTTGGAGTCAAGATCATGCTGTAAGTTTCGCTGCAGCTATATGCTAAATCACATGTGTTGTGCCAACTGACAAACTCAGCCCTGCTACATCTGTATATAAAATAAAGACCCGGTGTCAGCTACGTCCAGTTAGGGCTGACTGGTCGGATAACCGCTTGTGATTGCTGAGGCATATGGCATGTAGTTTTACATTACCAACTGTAACGCAGCACCTACCATCTCTGACAGGAGTATGTGCCCAGCAACAACTACTTCTTAAAGGGATCATGGTCTTCCTTATCAAAGCGCTTCCAAAAGCTACGATTCCTAGCCAAAGCACCAGAAAAGCAGGGAAATGCAACGTACCTGGTGGACTTATTCAACCTCAAGGTCTTTTTTTCTGAGGAGCCTGAACTAAGCAAAGGTCTGGGAGTAGCAGATCCAAGGAGAGCCTGGGCTCCCCCTCTCCCTGTTACACTGACCTGGTCTGTGCACTGATTTACTGTACTCAATGCTCATATACAGTTAACATGAAGCAAAATATTGTTGAAAGTCATCTTGCCTGCCTCTTATCTGCGCTAGAAGGGTAAGCACTTTGTGCTGCCTTGGCAGAGCCTGAATGCAGGTATTGTTAGCGCACAGTATAGCCCAGCAGAGGAACAAAGGCATGGATCTGCCTTCCCCGGTATTCCTCAGCTGTGTTGGCGTTACTGGGAAAAAAGGATTCTTTATTTCACCTTGCTTCTTTTTTTTTATTTTATCTTCTACAGAACGTGTGTGGTGAAGTGATAGGAGAACAGTCCCCGATGCTGCAGCCATCTACTGATGTGGAGGTGCGGTGGTCCATTCCTTGACAGTGGCAGTGTCATACAAAAGTACGGCCACCCCTGGTCCAAATTATTGTTACTGTGAAAAGTTAAGCAAGTTGAAGATGAAATGATTTCCAAAAGGCATAAAGTTAAAGATGGCACGTTCCTTTGGAAATTTAAGCAAAAATATTTTTTATTTTCATCTTATATTTTCAAAATAACAAAAAAGAATCAAAGCAAAACTTTGGGCACCCTTTATGTTGAGTACCTAGTATCCAGGGGCGTTGCTATAGGGGAAGCAGCTGCTTTGGGGCCTAAACTCAGAAGGGGCCCCAAGATTAAAAGATTTAATTGTCAGGCAGTGGTGTACATAGAGAAGTAAGGGCCCCATAGCAAGGATCAAACCAGGGCCCCCACACAGGACAGAAGGGTTTCTGCACAAAACCCTTTTCAATGATCCTTGGGCCATTTTTTCCACTGCCTCATTTGCTAAAAGTTGTTCCTTTCAGGCATGCACAACCTGTGGCCCTCCAGCTGTTGCAAAACTACAACTCCCAGCATGCCCGAACAGCCTACAGCTATCAGCCTACAGCAGGGCATTGTGGGAGTTGTAGTTTTACAACAGCTGGAGGGCCGCAGGTTGAGCATGCCTGCTTTAGAGGGTAGAGTCCTGGCCAAGTTTTCACCTCCAGTAGAAGAGGAGATCATCCCAACTTAAGACTGGGCCCCCTTTTGCCCTGGGCCCCTTAGCAGTCGCATGGTCTCCCGCTAAGGTAGTTACGCCCCTGTTGCCAGGGCCCCCTCAACAGTGTTATACAATGACATTATATACAGTGACACTGTAGGAAACAGACAGAGCGGCTGACGGGCCTAGTCTGAGAGGATGATCTTCATTAGCCACAGAAGTGGGAGAAGCGGGTTGCAAAGAAGTAGCTGGGGCGAGGGGAAGCACCCTTCAAAAATAACAGAATAAAGTTGTCTTAAAAGGCAGAAAATGCACAAAACCCCATATGCTGTTGCGCATTTCTAACCGGGGGAGCAAATCCTGCACATGTGGTCCATTGCTAACAGCAATCCCCAGCAAAAATGCATACAATGGAGGATGCCCGCAGCGGACCACATGTACCACAAAGACACCCAACACAAATGTATGGATGTGATTGGCTATGTAAAACAGAGATTTACAAAAAATGGTGCACCACAATGGTAAATGCAATTGACAATATATGGCTAAACCCTCACACTGATACTAAAATGAGACTTTCGCCAATATATTCTTATATCAAGAACATATATCAAGACTGTGAGGGCCATGGTAAAACCTTCAGCTTGCGCCTTTTGAGGTAGTCTATTGTGGATTTTCAGGTGTGTTTAGGACCATTATCCATTTGTAGAAGCCATCCTCTTTTCAACTTCAGGTTTTTTACAGTTGGTGTTATATTTGCTTCCAGAATTTTCTGGAATTTCATTGAATCCATTCTTCCTTCTACCTGTGAAATGTTCCTCGTCCCATTGGCTACAACACAACCCCAAAGCATGATTGATCCACCCCCATGCTTAATGGTTAGAGAGGTGTTCTTTTCATGAAATTCTGTGCCCTTTTTTCTCCAAACATACCTTTGCTCATTGTGGCCACAGAGTTATATTTAACCTCATCGGTCCACAGGACTTGTTTCCAAAATGCATTAGCCTTGTTTCCATTTTCTTTTGCAAAGTTCTGATGCTAACTTTTGTGGTGAGGACACAGGAGGGGTTTTCTTTTGATGATTCTTCTGTGAAGGCAACATTTACGCAGGTGTCGCTGAACAGTAGAACAATGTACCACAACTCTAGAGTCTACTAAATCTTCCTGAAGGTCTTTTGCAGTCAAGCGGAGGTTCTGAGTTGCATCAGGTGTTTTTTTTTATTAATGACTTCACTGTCTTAGAGAATCAGGGATGTTATTAATGACTTCATCACTGCCCTAGACCACCAGGGATATTATAATTTATCATTAACGCCATCCTTTTCTAGACCACCAAAGATGTCATTGATGTCATTATTAACTTCTACACTGCCCTAGACCACTAGAAATGTTTTAATTAATTTCTTAACTGTTCAAGACTATCAGGAATGTTATAATTAATGTCTTCACTGTCCTAGACTACCAGGGATGTTATCAATCACTTCTTCACTGCCCTAGACCAGCAGGAATGTCATAATTGACTTCCTCACTGCCATACACCACCAAGGATGCTATTATTAAACCCATAACTACTGTAGACCACCAGGGATAATGCAATGTACGAGCAGTCTACAGACCATCTGGGTGTTTTCATTAATGACTCACTCACTGCCTACAATCAGGGATGTTATCAACAACTTGTTAACTGCCCTAGATCCCAAGGGATGTCATAATTTATCATTACTCAATGACTTTTCTTGATCACCAAAGATGTCATTGTCATTATCAACTTCTTCACTGCTCTAGACCACCAGGGATGTTATTGAATTCTTTACTGCCTTAGACTACCAGGAATGTTATTATTGACCTCTTCACTGACCTAGACCACTAGAAATGTTTTAATTGACTTCTTCACTGTTCTAGACTATCAGGGATGTTATAATTGACTTCTTCACTGTCCTAGACCACCAGGGATGATATTAATAACTCCCTCACTGTCCTAAATCACAAGGACGTTATCAATGCATCCTTTTCTGCCCTATTATAGCTAGGATGTCATAAGTAACCCAGTCTACAACAGATTGTGCTATTTACCCATTCACAAGGATTAATAATACCAATAACTCCTTTACTGCACTAGACCACCAAGAAGGTTACCCATTGATGCAGGTAAAGTAGAGATTATCCCACCAATAAAAAATAATAGCAGTAATAAATGGGAAAATAATAAGACATAAGCTTCATGTATACAATTGCCTGTATCAGTCCATGGTCCTGTGTACACCACGTAAACCACAGCTATACACACAAGGTCCCATACAAGGTCCCATACTAAAAACCACAATAGGTCCTTCTTCTGGTCCTACTTTATGCCATCACACCCCAACATTCAGATATTGGAGAGCACATCGATTGTTACCTCCTTCCCACCACTTGTGGGAGAAGATGGCATTATCCTTCGCTTTTCTCCTAACTAGGCTCTATTCACACCTATAAGTGGAAGCTGCAACACTGTGCTGCTCCATCCCGTTAATCGATTTGGAACCCATTGACTTATATGACTATAATGTGGTCTGTCAGGTTCCACCGAGGTGTCTGTCATTTTGCTAGGATGCAAGCTGCACAATTAGTGTTGATCGAGCACCAAAGTGCTCGGGTGTTCGGGTGCTCGGGTCGAACACGTCGGGATGCTCTGGTGCTCTACCGAGCACCAGAGCACAATGGAAGTCAATGGGAGAACCCGAGCATTAAACCAGGCACCTGCTCTGAAGAGGGGAGGGTGTCTGGTTCATAGGAAAAGGTCAGAAATTGATGGAAACACTACTGAAATGGTTCGGGAACAGCATGGGGAGGATGTCTGGATGCATCTTGGACTCCTAGGTCACTGCTGGGAACGATGTTGTCCGAGTAGTACGCCACTTTTACAGACTGACAATAATACACACAAAACCGAAGATAAAATCGATTTTAGAGGAAAAATAGTTAGGAAACATTCTTTCCTATATATTTACTTGTATATAAAGTGCAAGTGCTGCCAAAAATTACATGGAAGAGGCACTCCGATACAACCTGTATATCACATAAAGGAAGAGGGCCTCATTCACATTGTGGTACAATTGTTCAGGTAGTGGGACTCCTACACTCATAAAGCCTATGCACTAAGTGAAAGGGCTGCCAAAAATTACAAGGAGCCAGCACTCCAATACACCCTTTATTACACATAAAGGAGGGCATTGTACACCCTTGAAAAATTATGATTGATGGCCTGCTGGTGAGCCTCAATGACATTAGGGGCGAGTGCCTGCTGGTGACCCTCTAAAACATTAGGGGTGAGGGACTGCTGCTGAGCTGACTCTCTAAAACATCAGGGGAGAGTGCCTGCTGCTAATCTGAGCATCGAAAAAATTATGGACGAGTGCCTGCAGGTGAGCTGACCGTGTGAAACATTATGGTTGAGGGCCTGCTGGTGAGCTGACCCTCAAAAACATTATATGCGAGGGCCTGCTGGTGAGCTGACCCTCTAAAAGATTGTAGGTGAGGGCCTACTCGTAAGCTGACCCTGTAAAACATTATGGTTAAGGGCCTGCTGGTGAGCTGACCCTCAAAAACATTACATGCGAGGGCTTGCAGGTGAGCTGACCCTCTAAAAGATTGTAGGTGAGGGCCTGCTGGTGAGCTGACCCTCTAAAACATTGTATGCGAGGGCCTGCAGGTGAGTTGGCCCTCTAAAAGATTGTAGGTGAGGGCCTGCTGGTGAGCTGACCCTCAAAAACATTACATGCGAGGGCTTGCAGGTGAGCTGACCCTCTAAAAGATTGTAGGTGAGGGCCTGCTGGTGAGCTGACCCTCTAAAATATTACATGCGAGGGCTTGCAGGTGAGCTGGCCCTCTAAAAGATTGTAGGTGAGGGCCTGCTCGTGAGCTGGCCCTCTAAAACATTATATGCGAGGGCCTGCAGGTGAGCTGACCCTCTACAACATTAGGAGCGAGGGCAGACTAATAAGCATGTTGATATGATGCAAGAGGAGGAGAAGGAGGACGAGAAAAGGAAGATTAACCCATATACCCTTTCTTGTGGTGGAAGGGCTGCATGGGAATACAGTGTATTCAGTACATTATAAAAAACACATTTAAAATGCCTTTATGTTCAGCCGCTTTCCTCTGGTGGAGTAGAGAAGTCAAGGGAAATCCAGGCCTTGTTCATTTTTATAAGAGTCAACCTGTCAGCATTTTCAGTTGACAGGCGGATGCACTTATCAGTTATTATGCCCCCAGCAGCACTAAATACCCGCTCTGACAAAACGTAGAGTGCCAAGGCGTAGAGCGCCAGTTCGTGCCAAGTGTCAAGCTTGAACACTCAGTAGTTGTAAGGCACAGAGGGATCATTGAGGACGCTGACACGGTTTGCTACATACTCCTCATCTTCCAAAATTTTTCCCTCCTTGTGACACTAGGCCGCGCATCAGGGTGAGGGTGCTGGCGGGGTGTCATAAAACTGTCCCAGGCCTTGGAGAGTGTTGCCCTGCCTCTGTTGGAACTGCTGTGTGTTCCCCTCATCTCTCCTCCTCGGTTGCCCAAGGAACCTTAGTACTCTGCCGCCAGTGTTGTCAGCTGGAAATTTTTGGAGCAATTTTTCCACAACGACCTTCTGGTGTTGCACCATTTTGCTCATCCTCTCCACCACAGGAATGAGAGATGAGAAGTTCTCTTTGCAGCGGGGGTCGAGAAGGGTGAACAACCAGTAATCGGTGTTGTCCAAAATACATAAAACGTGTGGGTCACGGGAAAGGCAGCCTAAAATAATTCAGCCATGTGTGCCAGAGTCCCAACAGTTAAGACTTCGCTGTCACCACCGGAAGGATGACTCTCAATCTCCTCATCCTCTTCCTCCTCTTCTGCCCATTCACGCTGAACAGATGGAATTAAACTTCCATGGGTACTACCCTCTGTAGCGGAGGCAATCGTCTCCTGCTCCTCCTCCACATCATCATCCAATTTGCGCAGAGAAGACGAACTAAGGGTGGTCTGGCTATCACCCTGTGTAATGTCTTTACCCCATTTCCACCTCTTCCACATGCAAAGCGTTGTCCTTAATTGTGAACAGCGAGCGTTTGAGTAGACACAGAAGTGGGATGGTGATGCTGATAATAGCGTTACGCCGCTCACCATCTGTGTTGATTCCTCAAAGTTTCTTAAAACCTCACATAGGTCAGACATCCATGCCCACTTCTCGCTTGTGAAGAGCGGAAGCTGACTGGAAAGGCGACAACCATATTGCAGCTGGTATTCCACTACTGCCCTCTGCTGCTCACAAAGCCTGGCCAACATGTGGAATGTGGAGTTCCAGCGCATGCTCACGTCGCACAACAGCCGGTGAGCTGGCAATTGTAAGCGCTGCTGCAGTGTTGACAGACCGGCGGAAGCTGTAGATGACTTTCGGAAATGGGCACACACGCGGTGCACCTTCACTAGTAGCTCAGGCAAATTGGGGTAGGTTTTGAGAAACCGCTGAACCACTAAGTTGAAGACGTGGGCTAGGCATGGGATGTGTGTGAGCTTGCCGAGCTCCAAAGCCGCCATCAAGTTACGGCCATTATCCGACACAACCATGCCTGGTTCTAGGTTGAGTGGCAAGATCCACAGCTCAGTCTGGTCTCTTATTCCCTGCCACAGCTCTGCAGCGGTGTGCTGTTTGTCACTTAAGCAGATCAGCTTAAGCCCGGCCTGTTGCCGCTTCCAGCTACTGACTGATGACTGACTGGTGCTGCAAGAGGATAATTCTGAGGTGGAAGTAGAGGAGGAGGCGGAGGAGGAGAAGTGGGGGTTGGAGGCACTAGTGTAGTTGGTGGTGCAAACCCTGATGGAATTAGGGCCCGCAATCCTTGGCGTCAGTAGCACCTGTGCCATCCCAGGTTACAACTCGCTCCCGGCCTCCACAACATTAACCCAGTGTGCCGTCAGTGAAATATAGCATCCCTGGCCAAAAGCACTTGTCCATGTGTCAGTGGTTAAGTGGACCTTCCCAGTAACTGCGTTGGTCAGGGCACAGGTGATGTTACAGGACACATGCTGGTGTAAGGCGGGCATGGCACACTGTGAAAAACAGTGGCGGCTAGGGACTGCGTAACGAGGGACGGCCGCCGACATCAGGCTGCGGAAGGCCTCAGTGTCCACAAGCCTAAATGGCAACATTTCCAGGGCCAGTAATTTTTAAAGTTGCGCATTTAGTGCTATGGCCTGTGGGTGGGTGGCTGGATATTAGCTCTTGCGTTCAAATGCCTGGGGTAAGGATATTTGTACACTGCGCTGGGACAGGGAATTGGATGTGGTCGCTGATGGTGCTTGTGAAGGTCCAGGTGCAGGGCGGAAAGCATCTGGGCCTGCGCCTTCGACAGTGGATTGCCAAGCACGTAACACAGGGGAAGAGGAGGCAGTGGTGTGACCCGCAGACTCAGGTTGGGGACCCAAGCATTCGGCCCACCTACTACGGTGCTTTGATGCCATGTGGCGGATCATGTTGGTGGTGGTGAGTTGCTAGTGTTCACGCCCCTGCTCATTTTTGTATGGCGCAGATTGAAAATTACAATTCTGCCTCTTCCAGCCTGTTGTGGTGCTGCGGATCCCTCATTCTTTGTACCGCTCGGCTTGCCACCTTCCCAGGTTGGGTCAGTGACTTCATCATCCACCACCTCCTCTTCCACTTCCTCACTCTGCTCATCCTCCTGACTTGTTGACCTAACAACAACCTCAGTTATTGACAACTGTGTCTCATCCTCATCATCAACCTCTTGAGACACTCATTGCCATTGACTTATTGGCAACTGTGTCTCATCATCATCATCCACCTTGTGAAACACTAATTGCCGTTCCCAACTGTCATCTTCTTGTGACTGTGGATGCTCAAGTGTTTGGGAATCAGGGCACAAGATCTCATTTCGCTCTTCAAGCGGGCTTGTCGAGAGGCCCAAATGAAGTATGTCACACTTACAGTAGCGTAGGATTTGTAAGCGTATGAACAAAAAAATTCTAAAAGGTATTTGGGATGTGGAAACGTTACACAGGAGAAATACCGCAGATAATGTCAC